>NC_092345.1:91196479-91444316 GCF_963676685.1 Mytilus edulis | reverse complement strand
GAAAAGCAGGTAATTCAAGCAAAACTGTTAAAATAAGAGAGTTCCTCTATATACCTGACCTTTTCCCACTTATTGAGCTGATGAGAGGGGGAGATTAAATACATTGTAAATAAAACCAGATGCTCCGCAGGGCGCAGCTTTATACGACCGCAGAGGTTAAACACTGAACGGTTGGGGCAAGTATGGACACAACATTCAAGCTGGATTCAGCTCTAAATTTGGATTGTGATTAAATAGTTGACACAGCATAGGTTTTGGACACAGAATGAATGTGGTCTAATGAACTTAAAATAATTTTTTTGTCTTTGAGCAATCACTATGCTGTTGAATATTAATCCTCTCAAAATAATTTTGAAGAAATTTTCTTTTTATTTATGAAATCTGAAATGAGAAAAATTTAACCCCCCCCCCCCCCCCCACACCATTTTTTTTTCACATACCCCTTTCCCTTTTTTCAAAACTGATCTCAATTCAAATTTCTAATGGAGTTTGCAACAATAACTACTCATTTAAAGGGGCACTAGCTACGATATATATAAAAAAATAAAGTATGATTTTTTTTAGATCAATCATTAATCAAATTGGAATAATGAAATAATAATTTGCTTTTAGCAATCAATTTCCTTTAATTTTGTTGAAATAAGCGATTAAACATAATTTTTGACTGATTCACTTGCAAGTGAAAACGTCATCATCATTCTAACCGGTATTCATGTGAACTTCAAGTTAACCCCTAGCTAGAGATTGACAACGCATGCATTGTACGTGTACTGGTTATTTAAAGAAAAAGAATGTCAACAATGAAAGTGATACTACGGTAAATCATTTCATTACTAATTCGATGCACATAAAATCATTCTTATATGGTTAAAAACATTGAGAAACATCTATTTTTAATCTATAAAATAAAATCAAACAGACCTATAAAAATGCAATTGCACGTGTTGGTTTAATCTATTCGTATCTTTATTTTTGTTTACATCGCTTATATGGTCATCTGAGGTCAAATCGATAGTTAATTAGATGGCGTCTGGACTAAAATACACACGAAACGAACCTATATATTATCTACCCCATGCTCTGTAAACTGTTTATTTTAGACTTTTGATAGTTTGGATAAATGTTTTACATTGTTATAAACCAAATATGAGAATTTGAGTCAAATCGGTTACAAAGAATTTGACAGCTAGTGCCCCTTTAAATACATCATAAAATATTAAAATGTAACAAAAAGTGCTTGTTATCACTGAATGGTAAAGATTGTTTTAATTTATCAGTTGGTAGTAAAAGTGAAAATACATTGTGTATTGTATAAAACAATAATTTAAGTTGATTCAACTACTATTCTGGACAAAGAAAGATAACTCCAATCAATTGAAAATTTCTTGCTATTGCACATTATTACATTGGTTGCAATGAATTACATTGATTTCCCAGTTAGATAAAAACCGATAATTTCACATGTGAAATAAACGTGGTTATTTCACTCTCTGACGTCATACAACAATAGGCGTTGTCAAGACGTCGATAACGTCGGATCAAAACAAATTGTCAATGCGTAGGAAAAAGATATAGTTCCTTACATTTTCTACATTAATTTCATAAAAAAAAAGCCATTTACCAATGTAATAAAAAGAATAACTAATCGCCGTATTTGAATATCAAAAATAAGACAACTTGTGACCGAACGCCGCTATGGATTAAACTCGTGCTGCGCACTCGTTTAATCCATGCGTTGTTCGGTCACGCGTTGTCTTATTTTTGATATTCAAATACGGCGATTAGTTATACTATAAATATTGTGCAATTAGATATTTCTTGCTATTGCGCAATACTGTGCAATTGAAGATTTCTTGTTATTGCACAATACTGTGCAATTGAAGATTTCTTGCTATTGCTGAATACTGTGCAATTGAAAATTTCTTGCTATTGCACATTACTTAATATAATAATTTTGGATCCTGATTTGAACCAACTTGAAAACTGGGCCCATAATCAAAAATCTAAGTACATGATTAAATTCAGCATATCAAAAAAGCCAAATAATTCAATTTTTATTAAAATCAAACTTAGTTTAATTTTGGACCCTTTGGTATTTAATGTAGACCAATTTAAAAACGGGACTAAAAATTAAATATCTACATACACAGTTAGATTTGGCATATCAAAGAACCCCAATTATTCAATTTTTGATGAAATCAAACAAAGTTTAATTTTGGACCCCGATTTGGACCAACTTGAAAACTGGGCCAATAATCAAAAATCTAAGTACATTTTTAGATTCAGCATATCAAAGAACCCCAAGGATTCAATTTTTGTTAAAATCAAACTAAGTTTAATTTTAGACCCTTTGGACCTTAATGTAGACCAATTGGAAAACGGGACCAAAAATTAAGAATCTACATACACAGTTAGATCCGGCATATCAAATAACCCAATTATTCCATTTTTTTATGAAATCAAACAAAGTTCAATTTTGGACCCTTTGGGCCCCTTATTCCTAAAAACCTGTTGGGACCAAAACTCCCAAAATCAAACCCAACCTTCCTTTTATGGTCATAAACCTTGTGTTTAAATTTCAAAGATTTGTATTTACTTATACTAAAGTTATGGTGCGAAAACCAAGAATAATGCTTACTTGGGCCCCTTTTTAGCCCCTTATTCCTAAACTGTTCAGACCTCAACTCCTAAAATCAATCCCAACCTTCCTTTTGTGGTCATAAACCTTGTGTTTAAATTTCATTGATTTCTATTTACTTATACTAAAGTTATTGTGCGAAAACCAAGAACAATGCTTATTTGGGCCCTTTTTTGGCCCCTAATTCCTTAACTGTTTG
The DNA here is from genome assembly GCF_963676685.1 of Mytilus edulis. Classification (NCBI taxonomy): domain Eukaryota; kingdom Metazoa; phylum Mollusca; class Bivalvia; order Mytilida; family Mytilidae; genus Mytilus; species Mytilus edulis. The sequence continues at coordinate 91,441,479 of NC_092345.1, read as the reverse complement.
AACTAAAACTCCCAAAATCAATCCCAACCTTTCTTTTGTGGTCAAAAACCTTGTGTCAAAATTTCATAGATTTCTATTTACTAAAACTTAAGTTATAGTGCGAAAACCAAGAAAATGCTTATTTGGGCCCTTTTTGGCCCCTAATTCCGAAAATTTTGGGAACAAAACTCCCAAAATCAATCCAAACCTTCCTTTTGTGGTTATAAACCTTGTGTTAAAATTTCATAGATTTCTATTCACTTTTACTAAAGTTAAAGTGCGAAAACTAAAAGTATTCGGACGACAACGACGACGACGCCAACATGATAGCAATATACGACGAAAAATTTTTGCGGTCGTATAAAAAAAACTTTAAAATATAAGTGATTTTGTCGTTTTGTCTTTGATAGTTGGGCAGTTTTAAACATTTACTTATTTATAGTGGATTGGGAAACAAGTTTTGCAACTTATATTAATCCCTTTCCACTTTGCAAGTGCGAGTGCTGCCTTGTAGCGACATAAGCCTGCTCTTTTTCGAAATCTGCAAGGGTGTCTTTTACTTGCAAGAGATATGGCTCTCTCTTAATACGGGTCAACCATTTATCTTCCCCTTCCAATGGACTATCATTGTTTCATCAAGACCATACTCGCAAACGGTGTCAAGGGAGAGTTGAAAATTCAGTCCCTGAAATATTTCATCCCGAAATGTCTTTGATAGCCAATCAAACTAACAGATTCTTGTGAAACATACATGTAATAAAATATTGCTGAATACTCAAATGGGAAATTTCATTGGCAAATTTAAGGGGGGGGGGGGAATGACACAAGGTGCCCACCCACCCCACTCCATGTGGCAAAAATTTGGTTGATTATTTATGGAATTTCTAAAGCATGACTAAGTAGACACCCTCTTGGGCAGTCAGTGCCCCCCTTTTATGAAAACTTCTTAATCTACCACTGAATTCAAAAGATCATTACTGTTTACTAAACACCATTCATACAAGTATAGGATCATTTTTATACTTGTACAAGTTTTAAAGGGCGAATCTGACATCATTTTCTTTATCCTCAAGATATAGAGCTGAACCTTCTACCTGTACTATATCCATAACAATATTAATGATGCTTGCAGTTTATTGGCACCTTAGGAAAAAACAACTTCTGAACATTTCTAGAAGCTGAGAAAGCAAATACATTTGTACTTTGATCCATGTTTAGTACACCATTTAATAGTTGAACAAAATTTGAGATAACTTGCCTCTTTAGATGATCTGTACAACAGAAATTTGAATATGTTCAGTAAAATTATGGGTTAACTTAGGACTGCTCTATATAGTGTGTAACTGTTACTGTGTATATATTACTGTGCTTAATACATTTTTGAAATTGTTTTAAACAAAGAACATTTTTTTTCATTTAAAAATTTGAGTTACAACGACAATAACCAAAATACATCTAGAAGCAACACTGACAGTCCTAAACGATAGACAATAGACTGGATACATAAAACTGCTTATTTATATTATATAATCAACATACAAATGTATATATGTAGGACTCTAAAGAGCGATGGTCACGCTTAAGTGCGATGGTCTATGCTAAAGTATGATGGTGTATTAAGCTAAAGTGTGTTTTTTTTTTGCTAAAGTACGATGGAATATCACGCTAAAGTGAGTGCAATGGACCAAAAGGGTAATGTCAAATGGTTTAAAACGTTTGAGAGCACGGATGTTTATAAATAGTCTTTTTTGCAAAAGCTTGTATGCTAAGGTTTTATAACATATGTGATAGGCTTTATAATGTACCGGTAGGCTTATGATTTAATGAATTTAAAAGACCGACCATGTGATAATTGTTAAAATAGTAATTTAGGTGTGACAAAAACCTATAATTTATGATTTATGCATGAAAACATATACCTTTATTCTATTTCAATAAAATCGACAATATTTAATGGGGACAGCAACAACTGCCACATAAACAATGATTTCAATGTGTCCGTTAGCTACTACTATTGACCTTAAATTTCAAAAATTCTAGCTATTCTAAATCCTTAACATAGTAATAATACTCCAATAAGTAGTTTGTATGTATTTAACATGCTGGAAAAGATATTTTGAAAATTTTACTTAGCCTTGGTACCATGGTATATTGAACCCGCTACTATAATAGACCTTAAAGGAGTAGGGGCATTAAGGCTTGGTTTTGGCCCAAGAAAATAAAATGTTTGATAACTTTTTCAAATTGGCACATAATCTTTAGAAATGCATAGGGCCAAGAAATATAAATGAAAAACATTAAGATTCTTATGTGATGACATCACAATTACGTCATAATAGGTACTGTTTTCATAAAAACGACGAAAATTCAGAATTTATGCAGTTTTCTATCTTTATTTCTGTTGTGGAAACATCGTGCGCAGCCAAGAAACAACAAAATAATTTAACTGAAGCTTTATCATTACTATTGACAAAATCTTACCAAATATAAAGTTGTTTCTTGGGTGCGCACATACTTTTCCAATCGAAAATATACTTAAAAATTTGATGAAAAACAAGGAAAATCACAAAATTTTACAAAATATGCAAATTAAGGCATGATTTGTTGCCATGGTAACTTGTTCAATGTCCAAAATTATTTTGTTTTTCTGAATACCGTCTACCTGAGATACTTTGCAGTAATTTTAAAATATGTATGATAACTTTTAAATTTGCAGTAATTTTTGGGCCAAATAAGGGCCTTATTGCCCCTACTCCTTTCAAAAATTCAAGCTATTCTAACTCCTTAACATAGTAGTTATACTCCAATAAGTAGTTTGTATGTTATATTAAACATGCTGGAAAAAATGTTTTGAAAATTTTACTTTTCCATGGTATTTTGACCCCCCTACCATGGTATATTGAACCCCCTATTATCATGATTATAGACCTTTAATGCTAAAAATCTAGCTACTGTAACTCCTTTACATATTTGTTATACTCCAATAAGTAGTTTGTATGTATTTTAGTAGCTTGAAAAGATGTTTTGAAAATTTTACTTTTTAAATTGACTGAGCCATGGTAATTTGACCCCCTCGTCCCCTCCCCCTTTTTTACCATGAAAAATTAAAACTTAAGTCTACCATTCTATATAAATATTTCAAATTTCAAAGAATTAAAGTGTCCTAGCTACATGGTCTAGTTATAATGCTTTAAGAAGTTTTTTGAATAAAATTTTGTTGGTTAAGACTTCAGAGCACTTAATTTATACCAAGCAAATATTTTTCTTTTAACCAATCATGGAAAATTGACCTCCCTTCTTGTATTAATGATTTTTAATTTTTGATTAGCTTTTATATGATGTTAAAGGTTTTATTAATCATCTAGAAAGAAAAAAACAGGGGGGTTCAATTTACCATGAGGGTTCATTTTTCCATACAGGGGGGGGGGGGGGGGGGGTTCAATTTACCATAGTGGTATTTTGACCCCGGGGTCAATTTACCATGGGGTTCAAAATACCATATGACACCGGATATGAATTTTATTGACCCCAATCAATTCCATATTAGGACAATGAACACTGTAAAACGAATTTATCCTGATTTTGTTATATATATAACATATTATTATATTCAAACTAGAACACACCCGCGAAATCGCGGGCATAGACAGCTTGTGAACTGCTGTAGGATGATTTTTTTGTAAAAGATATTATGTATGGAGAATTTCATAAAATACTAAAAGCCCTCTCCCTTTTCTCAAAGTCCGATATTTGTTTCCTTTCTGTTAAATTCAATTATTTTCGTGTGTCTGGCTTCAGACCACAATTATTCTTCTCCTTTGCTACAATGCTTCTTTTTGGTAAAAGTCAAATCAAATTAAAAATTTGCACTGTTTCAAACATGAAATAAATGTAACTGCTTTTATATAGATCATTATTAGTCTAAATAAAATATGCTTCTATAGGTCAATCCATCTGTGCTTTTTTTCTTCTTTTTAGAGCCTTATTAACATGCCAATGGTAGGATATGAATCATGTATAAATGAATAAGACCGACTAAGGTTAATTTGAGAGGTGGTCGGAGGGGTCCTGATCCCGAAATCCCAGGCTTATAACCATGAAATCCCGAGATGCAGAATTTAAAGAAATTCATATCCCGAAATCGAAAAATATATTCCCGGATCACGTAAGGATCAATCCCCAAATCCCGAGCTTAGAAACACCCGAACCCGACGCCCCGAAAAAGGTTATGCCTCCCTCTCATCTCTACCTTACTTTCGTTTTTGCCAAATCACTATTTTCCCTTTCAACAATAAATGTTTATGCCCCATTTATGGGCATTATATTTTCTAGTCTGTCCCGCTTCAGGTTAAAGTTTTTGGTCGGGATACAAATGTAGTTTTAGATGAAGTTGAGCATGTTTTACCGTTATTTTAATATGTATGCAAGGAGTATGACCCCTTAAATAGTAAACATTTCAAAGAAAACAGTAGACAGAATTAGGGACTTTCTATACTAACATAGAAAGTCCCTGACAGAATACAGAGAGTCTATATATTAAAGTTGTATAATCGTAGTTTACATGTAGATAAATGCGAGAAATAGTTGTCCTCTATATTAAGGAGCTATAATAGTTGTGGTTCCTGCGATATAAACACCATGATATGGAGAACGCTCTGATTGGCTTATTTATTTTTCATTTTTGTTATCTATCATACGATTGGTTGTATTTGTGCTGTTTCAAACCGGAAGTCTTATATATAACTAAAAGTCAGTCCGATGACGGAATCATATTCGGACTCCTTTTTAGTCGTTTTTCTCCCAAACTAACATAATCTGAATAATCATAAGAATGGATGACAAATGCGACTATGCATGTTACCTATAGGACACAGAGGCATGATGATTGATTTATTGTGGAAGGAAGTGAAACGACACACAAAACTAGGTCTTCTCGTTTAATAGTATAGATTCAATATTAGGACAATATCAACCAAGTATATTTTAGATACTTAATCTAAAACTGTGAAAAATTAAAAATATTAAATATAACTCCAATAGACGTAATAATTAAGGGAGATAATTCCAATTCATGTAATAAAAAATTGTACTGAAATTTATTAGGACAATATCAGCCAATCAAATTGCGAGAAACTACTCTAAATCAGGATAATGTCTTTTAGGCCACACCAATTTAATTTCTTGTTCTACGGATTATTGGACTCCAAAATTTGGGGCGAGCGAGCGATTTGAAAAATTTTAATAAAAAATATTTAATTTGCAAATTTTTGAGGCGAAGCTTGAAAAGTAAAGGCGAGCGATTAATTTTTTTTTTGTAAACATAAAATAGTAGGTTTTGACAATAATAAAACTTGATTTATAACTTGTACTTTGACATTTCTTTAATTTCTGAAGTATTTTTTCCCTGTTCAGCAAGAAATAATTAAATCTGGACTATGTATGTGTGACTGACAATGAGACAATTCTCCATCCAAGTCATAATCAGTTTGGGGGCAACCCCTTAATGTTATAAATATCCCTTTTACATGTTTTATGTGGGGTCAATATAAGTTATTATATATTTGTTTGTACAGAAGGGCTTATATTTTCTCAAAGAACTATATATCTATCTAGTATTAAATGGTCAAAACATGTCCAAGAATTTTGTAATATTCCTGGACTTTAACCATGTTAAGTTAACACATTTACTTTAACAGTTTAATATTATTCAAAATAAGTGGACCCCTCTTTTAGAAAAAGTTATTTAAAATATGATGTAACTCTCCTCTCTTTGAGTACAAAATTCTAAGTTTTTAAAGGTTTTGTATAGAAGAACTACACAAATCCTTGGTATTTCTATTTTCTTTTCTACATCAGTAAAATGACCCCTTGTCTGAGGGAGGGTTGTTCTCAACCTGACAATAACAAACACAGGTCAAAGTACGGCCTTTTACACAGGGCTTTGATACAGACCAAACAGCAAGCTATAAAGGATCCCAAAATTATTAGCGTACACAATTCGAACAGGAAAATTTATATATCCAAACGGGAAAATACCAATGAACAACATCAACAAACGATAACTGCTGCACGACAGGCCCCTGAATCAATCAGGACAGGTGCATAAACATGCAGCGGCTATAGATAGTTTTGTTTGCCAGCATAAAATATAATTGCAGTTGAAGGCAAATCCTTCAGAAGTTCTTTGTACTTTATTCTAACAACGAACATTTTTTGATAGGGAATATAAGTAAGGGGGAAAGAAACAAATGTTGATATCTTTTTATAATATCTACAAAAAAAAACGGTGCGGGAAATAGACATGATTACATTTCCGGATGCAGAAAGCGGGAATATAAAAAAATTAAAAAAATTCTGTTTTGAAAAAGGTGCGGACGGGTCCGTCGAACAAGGAATCAAATTGGTGTGGCCTTACAGTTGAATTGTACATTTTAATTACATTGAGCAATCACAAAAATAATACCATGATCATTCACTACATAGACTAATGCAGTAAAATCAGAGTAAGGTGCCTCCTACATTTGTGAAAGAAAGTAAATATAGCTACATGTACATTGTATATAAACTGCAGTTAATCAGTATTAGATTGACACTGACATTTAGTTCAGGATCACTTGGGTTAGTGTGCATCTTCAAGAATGGCAACTCTCCAACATGGCAACATTGTAGAATTTATATATAATCATGATAATTCATAACTTTAATCTCTACTCTGTTTACTTTTCCTCTCTATCTATTAAGCTACCAGTTTTAGCCCAAAACATTTCAAAATGGGAATATTAAAAAGAAAAGATGATAATTTTATCTCTTACAGTTCCTATCTACTGTATTTTTTTCTTCAAAATTCAAACATTTGTAAAAAATTTATTTTTCAAAGGAAATTTCCAGGCCAAAATTTTAAATATAAAATAACACCTCATATTTTTGATCATTGAAATCTCAGTACCCATAGCCATTGCTTGGCCAAATTTTCATCAAATGTAGAAAATAATTCAAGTTTGGTGTTGGTCAACATTTCCCATAGTAAATAAACATGTGTTACTACGAGTTTATACTGGCAATTTAAACTGTTTAACTTTATTTGGGTCAATATCCCTAATGCACCTCAAAATGAGGAACACAATAATATCATGAATATCTAAGAAATTTAAAAAGTTCATGTGCAATGATACTAAACATGGTGCTATAAATTTAACAATTGAAAGAGTTTAACAGCTGCTAACCATTTTGAAAGCAGGAGAAAATAAAGATGTCAAAACTTTGCAGTTGTTTAATGCTTTTATATAGAACTGTTTCCCTGAGATTATCTAACTGTGTGAAAATACAAAATAAGCATGTTACTTGCTGTAGCCACATCACACAGGGCCTTTCTGATTATCTAAATTTGTGAATCTAAATTAAATTTCATACCAAAAAAAATGACATATATATAATGTATATATATATATGTGTCACAGTGATATATGTATAATTCAAAACAAGCAAACCCAGCCACTTCCACTCTGTTTTTGTTATACATGTATGTAATTCTATTTTTTTCCATCTGATGAGTTGAGCCTTTCTCAGCTGATTTTTATAGTTTGTCTTGTGTTGTACTGTTACACTACTGTCTGAGATTAGGGGATGGTTGGATTTCGCTTTCATGTTTACCCTGCCACATTCTGTAGGTATGTGCTTGGTCATGCTGTCCCAAGTCAGGAGTCTGTAATTTAGTGGTTGCTGTTTTTTTCTTGTTTCTAATTTTTTGTACATTAATTAGTCCGTTAGTTTTCTCCTTTGATTTGTTTCATATTTGTAATTTCTGGAATTTTATAGCTGACGATGTGGTATAGGCTTTGCTCATTGTTGAAGGTAGTACTATGACCTAAAGCTGTAAAATTTCTTTGCAGAGTTGTCTCATATTCATAAAAGTCATACCACACCTTCTTTTCTATATACCTATCAGTATCTAATTGTAACCCATATCAACACAAGAACTGTAATATGAGTGTTCTACCATTACATGCATTATAAGTATAACTTTTCTGACATACAATTGGATATACATGTATATATGGACGAAATTGTAGATTTTTATACCTTAATAGTTTTTGTTCATGTGGTTGTTTACAGTTTATCTTCATTTTTTATGTTTTGCAAAGCTAATAAATTAGCAAAATCATGGCTAAAGGACAAAGGGCAATAACTCTATACAATTAATAAAATTGTCATTAAAAAGACTTGAAAGGCAATTGCTGTTACAAATTTTGAATCTTTACCATGATCTAAATTTGCTTACATCTGCCTCCTTAAGTCATAGATCGGGAAACTTCAAAACTTAATTGATAGGGGTGCTGCTGCGTTTCTGTAAATAACCCACCCTTTTCATATAATTTAAATTTCAAAAATGTATACTTTTTCATATACATATATATAGGAAGTGGACCCCCCGAGAGTCATAGAAAGGCAGATGTACATGAAAGCAACTTTACATCATTGGTGAAATGAATGTTTAGTACCTTTTTCACCAATAACAACATTTTGATGTACACTTTTAAAAGTATTTCTCAGAATACACAAGAAGCCAACAGCTTGCTAGTCCAAATAATTATGACGTCTTGGAAGGATATTTTAAATTTTTGCTTTGACGCCTTCCTGCAACAATGTAAGGCGTCAAAGAAAAAAAAAATAATAGCCTTTTAAGACGTTAAATTTATTTGGACTAACAAACACTTGGATGGTACAAAAAAAAATGTATAAAATCAAAAATTTTAGAAAAACAAACAATATGAACAATAAAGGCAACAGTAGTATACAACTGTTGAAAATTCATAAACAAGGCAAACAGCAACAAATGACTACCACTTTCTTACAGTCTACTGTCTTAGGTCAGGCGCCACAAGAATTTGGTTGGTTAACATGTGTATGAGCTTTTAACTATCCCCTTTAAAAAGGACAGAGGTTGTACAGAAACTCTAAAAGTAGTTACAATAAAAGTTAGAGTATAGGTATTTTCTAAACAGATCACCATGAAGCTTGAAAACAGCTGAAGTCAGTGAAAAATAGACGAATGACACATACTAGTATTCTCCCAAACCTCCTTCTGTGTACAAATAGGGTTGTCGTTTATAATAATCATTATCATAATCAATAATTTATGTAGACTGCAGATTTCTTTTTAACTTTTTTAATTATATATAAATTCAGTTGATGAGTTGTGCATGATCATGATGATACTTGATATATTTAAGACTATATCCTTAATCATTAAGTTTGATGTTTACCCTTCACGTATACTGTCTTTAAAGATGTCACTTACTCTAAAATTTTCCGTAAAAAGAGCCATGTCACTTTCATTCCATTTTATGATTTTTTTTAACGTGAAATACCTATCCAGTTATTCAAAGTGTCAAGGTCAACAAATTCTGCAGTCAATATATTTTATTTAAAAAAATCCTCAAAGCAATCTCTTATATTTTCTATTTCATAAAAACTGACATATTTTTGTTGTTGTCATCGAGCTTTTGTGATACTGATAGTGTAATTTTACAATAAAACGTGGTTTCGCTTAAAAAACCAATCTGGTTCTTTTTTTTCTCCTTTACTCTTTGGTTGAGTAACCAGTCCAAGCACTTTATGACACTGGTTTTCTGTCCTGTTCTCGTTTCTATTAGTCTTCTCTTCATCTGAAATTGTTTGGAGTACCAGTCTAATTCACATGGCGTTGAAAATGGCCGATCAAGAGTAAGTTACATGTGGAAACGAAAGAAAATATTAAAACAAGAACGTTTATCAATGATAGTTTGAATGGAAGAAGTTATATCATTATATATTTACCATATATTTTTGCATAATTCATTTGAACAAGTAGTAGCGGTGTAAATCCCACGTAATTTTAAAATGCACGGGATACTGAAGACAACTTATAGAAGATTCCAGAAAGTTTGAGAAACATATATGGCCCTGCAGACATCATCATGTTCACAATAGTACTTTCAATTTAAGAATGGATTTTTATAGAATTAGTGAAAGAATTTAAAATATATACTTACTGTTACAACATATACAGTTCTCTCCTTAATCAATCACTTTTCAGTGCAGATCCAGGATTTAAAAAAAGGGGGGGACCCTGGCAAGCCAACGTTTGGAGCACAGGGGCTTGTTACAATTGCCGGGTTTACTATCCATACGAACCCCTAAAAAACACAAGGGAGGAAGCTAATTTGCGACAATGCTTCAAATTATTGTTGTAAATTTTTTCTAAGACTTTCACTTACTTTGTGACCTGAATAAATATGTTCCCACTTGAATTATCTCTCCAATGACATATATTTGTTACCTTAAATAACCTCTATAACTATTGTAATCCATAAAACAAACTCGACATTTTTGAAATAGAAAGAATCGAGGCCCTACATTTGAAAATGAAAGTGCTAAAGCGACACCTATCGGAAAATATATTTTCGGCACTATCGGGTGTTTACATAAATGTTACGCTTTTCGGAAGTCTACGGTATTTTTTATTACAATAATGTAAAAATTGGCGGGAATTATTAGGAACATACTGTCTTTCGTCCTCATATTTCGGTAAACTCCAGAGAGAGCCGAAAATAAATTTTCCGGTAGGTGTCGCTTTAGTTCTTTCATTTTCAAATGTAGGGCCTCGATTCGTTCTATTTCAAAAATGTCGAGTTTGTTTTATTGATTACAATAGTTATAGAGGTTATTTAAGTTAACAAATATATGTCATTGGAGAGATAATTCAAGTGGGAACATATTTATTCAGGTCACAAAGTAAGTGAAAGTCTTAGAAAAAATTTACAACAATAATTTGAAGCATTGTCGCAAATTAGCTTCCTCCCTTGTGTTTTTTTAGGGGTTCGTATGGATAGTAAACCCGGCAATTGTAACAAGCCCCTTTGTTTGGAGTGTAATACTTGTAAAAAGATTAGCCTATGCAGTTTGTGTATTCACAAAACTCAGTATGTGGGCCATCACCCACCTGCCTTCATCCTCCTCAGCTGTTTGAGTTTAAGAAACTAATTATTTAAGAAGCCTCAATTTTTTTTTATTATATACCTTGGAGCAGTGAAAGGTCCCTTTGAATAATTAAAGAAGCACTTGGATGTAGTTACATATTGTCAAAACACTTGATATACATACTAGAAAAATTGATTTGTGTCCTAAAATTTCTCAAAGATAGACTGTAAAATATTGATTTACAAGGGATATTTTGGCTTCTCAGCTGTTTGAGTTTAAGAAACTAATTATTTAAGAAGCCTCAATTTTTTTTTATTATATACCTTGGAGCAGTGAAAAGTCCCTTTGAATAATTAAAGAAGCACTTGAATTGGATGTAGTTACATATTGTCAAAACACTTGATATACATTAGAAAAATTGATTTGTGTCCTAAAATTTCTCAAAGATAGACTGTAAAATATTGATTAACAAGGTATATCCTTGGCTTCTAAGACTAAGGTGATGGTTGTTATATTTATATTGTTAGATAGGTCTGTTCTAATTCATGCACAAATTGATAAGGTGAAAAACTTAAATGACATGAGATCATATTAAATGACCATGTCAACCTTCATTTGTATGTACTAGTATAATTTGAATGATTTATTTTTCAGACAAGTATTGCATACACCTATGGAATGGGCCCAACGAAAAGATAGAGTGTTACTGACCATTGTATTAGAAGACTGTAAAGAACCAAACATAGAAATAACAGACACAGGTTTACACTTTAAGTAAGTATTTCCACAATATAATTACTCCTGAAATCAGTTTTTGGGAACTTACATTGTGACTTATTAAGGACCAAATAAGTCAGTTGATATGAACAAATTCCTGGTGATGGGATTTCAATATTTATATTATACCATTTGTACATGCAACACACAATTTCAGGGATGGAATATAAGTTTTTTAAGTTGTAGCCCAGTCAATGTAATTGTATTTGTTATAGGATCAAGCAACTGCAAAAGTATGGTAAACATTAGTAGGCCATAAATGGGCCACTGGAATCCTTTGAAATTTCCATCCCCAATTTTAGACTGATTCACCTTTTGGGTTGCACTGTGATTTTACATTTGTTATTTATCAGGGTTACATGTAAGCTCTTGGTTTAAGTCTGTAAATGAGAAATTGAAAACATTTTATGTGTGAAAGGATAGACTAACAAATGTACCTTGACCACTTCAATAGTCTATGAAATCAATAAAGAATAAATGTATTATAGTAAAACAATATGCAAGCCACCTTAACCTTATAATTTTTTAGCTCACCTGACCCGAAGGGTCAAGTGAGCCTTTCCCATCACTTTGCGTCCAGCGTCGTTAACTTTTACAAAAATCTTCTCCTCTGAAACTACTGGGCCAAATTTAACCAAACTTGGCCACAATCATCATTGGGGTATCTAGTTTAAAAAATGTGTCCGGTGACAAGGCCAACCAACCAAGATGGCCGCCATGGCTAAAAATAGAACATAGGGGTAAAATGCAGTTTTTGGCTTACAACTCAAAAACCAAAGCATTTAGAGCAAATCTGACATGGAGTAAAATTGTTTATCAGGTCAAGATGTATTTGCACTGAAATTTTCAGGTGAATCGGACAACCCTTTGTTGGGTTGCTTCCCCTGAATTGGTAATTTTAAGGAAATTTTGCTGTTTTTGGTTATTATCTTGAATATTATTATAGATAAAGATAAAATGTAAACAGCAATAATGTTCAGCAAAGTAAGATTTACAAATAAGTCAACTTGACTGAAATGGTCAATTGACCTCCTAAGGAGTTATTGTCCTTTGAAGTCAATTTTTAACAATTTTCTTAAAATTTGTAAATTTTTACTAACATTTTCCACTGAAACTACTAGGCTAAGTTCATTATAGATAGAGATAATTGTAAGCAGCAAGAATGTTCAGTAAAGTAAGATGTCCAAACACATCACCATCACCAAAACACAATTTTATCATCAATCCATCTGCTTCCTTTGTTTAATATTCACATAGACCAAGGTGAGTGACACAGGCTCTTTAGAGCCTCTAGTTTTGATATGTCACTACATAATACATGTCAATAAACAATAGCATATATATCTATTTCAGGGGCAAAGGAGGAACAGAAAATAAACTACATGAAGCAAAAATAGACTTTTTCAAAGAAATAGATAGCAAAGTAAGAAAATATCAGTATATAGCATCTTAAATTTAAATCTGATGTTCTAGCAAAACTAACAGGATTGACACAGGTACTCTTTAGAATTAACAAATATTTTGCTCTGTAGAAAAAAGTATGCCTATATATGTGTACATGTACATTTATACAATACATGTACCACCTTAACAGGAATTGAATTTTGAATAGGCTTTTGTTGATATCAGATCATTAATCCATGTCAGAATGATAATGAAGATTTCAAATAATTTCCATTATTTACAGCTTTTCTATAAAAGCATGCAAAACAAAATTTTGATCAACTTGCTTGCTATGTTTGCTTGGTTGTTTGCAAACAATAGGTAGGCGGAGTTTCAATATATACTGGGATTTGATTGGATATGAATTGAAGTGAATGTTTATTGCCCAATCAAATGCCAGTATATAGTAAACAAACTACCTACCTGTTGTTTACAAACATCCAAACAAACATAGCAAGCAAGTTGATCAATGGTTTTCTTTGCATGCTTCTATAAAAGAGCTGTAAACACCATGTCAAAGTAAGTCCTCTAGGTGATATTTTTTTTACATTTTTCTGAGACTAAATTTTGGTAAAGATTGTATGTAATCCCATTGGTATTTTGGAGGTAGTGTGTTAAATATATGAGGAAATTTTACATATTTCACAAATGTTTTTTTTTGTCTTGCAGGAATCAAAGTATGCAGTTTTACCTAGACATATATCATTGATTTTAAAAAAGAAAGACACCACTGAAGAACATTTTTGGCCGAGATTATTAAAAGAAAAAACTAAAGTAAGTGTTTGAATCTATGTTGTACAGATTCTGTCTGGTTAAAATTCTAATGAATGGACTTAGAATTTATTATTATTTTACAAAGGGATAGGCTTTGTCATATGACAAATGTGTTCAGTTACAAAAGGAGGTGAGATAACAATAATACCTGAAATTGTGAAATACCAATAGAAAAAAAAATAATCTTTTTTTCCAGTGTTGCATATGGTGAAACTAGAACTGCTCTACTCCATCTATCATTCTGTCCATATATCCAAAAAACATTGATTAGAAAACTTTCAAGTTTTCTTGGCCTCTTCAAAAAGAAATGATTTTATGGTTGGTCCTTAGCTTGTAATGGTGAGATGTAGTGTGTAAGCAATATTTAGATCTACCCTGTAGCTACTTCCTGTTTGCAGATACTTTTAAATTATACACTGTCTCTCAGGTCCACCCCTGGAACTGGTTTTCTTTTCATGTCCTGTCAGAAAGCTGTTGAAAAAAAATATGTAAAAAATGTTTACCTTTTTTAGATATATGTTCTTTTGTTTGCATATGATTCTTTGATGGAATTATTCCTAGAAACAAGTTTTGTAAAACATATTGTAAAGAATAATATGTTATAGATGTGGTTATCTTTGATTGTAGGTACATTGGTTAAAAACAGATTTTAACAAATGGAAAGATGAAGATGACTCCGATTATGAAGGAGCAGGAGGAGGAGATGGAGGGGCTGGTGATATGGATTTGGAGTCTGTAAGTTAATCAGAGGATACTGTAAAGTCATTTATAGGATTCATGGGATACCAATTTTCAATGATTTCATGGATATGGATGAACCACAAATTTGAAAGTTCAATAAAGGCTTTAATACAGGCTTTGGCAAATCTTATCAAATCATTTATCCTTGAAAATGTAAGTTTTTTTCATTCTACGAACTTTGGTATCGACACAAATAAATGAATCCAGATGAGATGGATCATTCTTATTGAGGATTACTTTCTGGCCTTAAAGATCTGCAAATTTGACAAACATGGCCAAATTGTTGGTTGTTTCAATATTTGAGTAATTATAAAAAGAAGATGTGGTATTATAGCCAATGAGACAACTCTTATAAGAGTTCAAATGACACAGAAGCTAACAACTATAGGTCTCTGTATGGCATTCAGTTCTACAAAATGTATAAAAGCCCCTTAAATTACAAATGTAAAACAATTCAAACAAGAAACTAAGTAATTGCATAAAAACGATGAAGTTATAAATTTTAGCATTTTGGCCAAAAATATTGTAGGTTAATCTTTAAACAGCAAAAATAATAAACAAAACAGAATCTACAGGTTTGGTAATATGACAGATCACCAGTTGACACTTTATATAGGAGTGTTATTCTACAGTACCATGTGATATTTTACATTAACATGTGATATTTTACAGTACCATGTGATATTTTTCATTATAAACATGTGATATTTTTCATTGACTTGTGATATTTTCCAGATGATGCAGAACATGGGTGGCATGGGTGGCATGGGCGGCATGGGAGGTATGGATGCAGGCGGTGATATGGTTAGTATTGGTATTAATAAGAAATTTATACAATTTCCATTCAGCGTCGGGCGTCATCAACATGTTTTAGACATCAATAACTTTGTCACCTTCAATTATTTTTTAAAACGTGGATGGAATTCTTTTATTGATCAACCAACAGTATCCATTACAAAATTTGAATTTTTGTTTTTTTCATTTTTCTGTATTTTATTGGTAAGTTTTTTTTTATCACATTTGATTTATTTGTTTTTTTCCCCCGCTGATTTACTGTTATCTTATGGAAAATAGCTTACCCATAATTAAAACCATCGCACAAACTGCTCTTAAAGGTAGATTACTTAAATTTACTCCCAATTAATTATGTACCACATCTTATTTTTGCATTTATTCGTAGTGTATGGGAGGTAACTCTTTATATTCATTTCATTTTAGTTTTGAAGATTAAGACTGTCACTTTGGAATAGACAAAATGAAAAATAAGAAAATTCTCATGTTTCGCACCATTTTCCATGAAAATTAAAGCTTTGTTTGTGCAAGTTACTGTTTGTGTAAGAAATTAATGTCTTTGGTAAAGGAATGTTAAAATAACTACCACCATTAGAAACCTTGGTTTTGTTAACCCTTAGACTGCTACGCGCGACTATTGTCGTTCCGATAAGACAGTCCGCTACTGCTACTCGCGACTATAGTCGTTTTCCGTAACTCCTTTGTTTACACAGTTACCATGGAATGGGCGGAGTCAATATTCATGAGATTGCGGCAGTTTCGACTTGTATGGATTCTGATTGGTTAAAAATCTGCGTACTTTCGAGTGTCTCTTGACTTTTAATCAGGTATAAGCGATAAAACGGAAAGTGAAAATTTTTGATGAAAAAAGTGACAAAATGGCGGACATTATTTGGAGAAATGGCCAACACGTTCAGAAGTATTTCAATGATAACTATTTAACAACGGCGGCCGATTAAAAGGATTTGGACGAGAACCGAAGATATAATAGACAGAAATAGAAACATTCTATCAAAACTGCAAACAGGAGACTTTTAAAGCGAGAATTACGGGGATTCCCAGACCTTGTTCAAAATGGATGACATGAAACAGGATTCGCGATGTTTATCATTTCGCCTTTCAAATGTGAATCAATATTGACTGACATCGATAGACCCGAACTTTAAGTTTGTCAAGATTATATATTGATGAAAGCTTTAACAATGAACTTGTCGTATAAATATATTTGTACATGGAAGTAAAAGTCGGCACAGTGAAACTTGGAGGAAAATACCGGAAAATATTTGCATAAAAAGGCCGTTGGTCTGAGAAGAAACTTTTATTTTTTAATAATCACAATGGAACTTAGTTCTTAAAAGAGATTTTTAACTATATTGGTTCAATTCTGAAGTCATGGATACTTTTACATTGATGGATTCGTTAATAAAACATGAAAAAATAAGTTTACCTTTGTTTACCTCTATTTGCACCTGTACAGGTAAAAAATGACCCGAGATTCACACAAAAATAAAATAAATAAAAAATACAGAATCTAACAATACTTTTTTAAATAACTTTTATTGATGAATATTCAATATTTACAAAGATACAGCAATTGTAAGTGAACATGTTTATTTCATCAGTGATTAAAATTTTACTCAGCATTACACAAAAGTACAATAGAAATCAATGCAGCAGCCTAAGGGTTAAGTAAAGTATTACCTATATAGGTAATTTAAATTTTTTTTTTTTTTTTAGTAACACCCTTGATTGATATATCTACCCTTTTAACTTTTTGTTATGATTTTGATGTTTCTTTTTCAGGAGAATGATAAGGAATCCAGTGATAGTGATGATGAAGATTTACCTGATTTAGAATAATCGAAAATCCAGTTTTGATAGCTACTAGTGACTGCATTGGGGAACAATATAAAAAACTATGCTTAGAATTCCACCAAAACTTTGGATTAATTATCACAAATAACAAAATAATCACATATTGAGATTGACATATACAGAAAAAAGTTTTATGTTGCCTAAGCCTGGACTACTAATGTCCTCATTACTGTAAAACCATTCACATTTGTTTTTATATTAAATGTTCATTTGACCATGTCAAGGAAATTGAGTGTTTGTTAGTCTTTGTTTTAATGTTTATTTTTGGATCATGTTGTTTTGTTAAAAATTGTAAGAATGTTTATTCACCACAATTATTCATCCAATAGAAACATTTATACAAGTTCATACATAATAATCATTCATCTAACAATACAAATGTTCTTCTGATCTTATCTCAACATCGCCATTCATTTATACAACAATTCTGTATGTTTATCAGTTGATTTCTGAGGGGGTTATGAAAGATAACAAATGATGGAATATTACTGGAAATGAGTAAATATCAGATTGAGCTTTATAATCCCATTCAAAGGTTCACTAGTAAAATTAGCAGCATACAGGTAAAAAGTCCTGTGAACAACTAATTTGTATTAATTAAATGTATATTCTTGAAATGAATAAATATTCAAAATGTGTTTTTTTGATTTGATTTTCATCTATATGGCTACTAAACAAGAATGGCGGTTAGAAAACTACCGCAACCCACAACAACCTGGCCAGAGAAGACAAATATGTTGCCAAGTGTCAAGTGAATTTATATGCAATGTTACATCAATGTTGCATTTCCTACTGTGCATAGGATTAAATGTTAAAACTACCTTATTTGTTTTTTTTTTGCAAAGTATCTTTACCATCTAAATAGTAAGATTTGGTTTCCTTCTTCATTTCTAGCACATCTTCTTAGTAATGAAATAACAATTTTTATATTTTTTCAATAAAATGATGTAACATATATGTTAAACAAAATGGTTGTGCTGGTTGATGTATTATTTTGCATGGTAGCAATTATCTTTTATTTTTGTATATGTATAACTTTTTTCCAACCCCTGCAGTTCTAACAATCGATCATGTTACATAAAATGAAAATAAAAACATAAAAAACTGATTGAACTTTTGTCACTGGCACTGTTCATTCTTTAAATTTCATATATTCTTTTATAAACTGAAGTGGCTGAGTGGTCTAAGTAGTTACCACTGTAATCACCAGTCCGTCAACACTGAGGTTGTCAGTTTGAACCCCACTTGTGTGGGTACACTTCACCACGATTTAAATTGACTAGGGATGTCACTGTCCCTGTCCCAGGTTGGTTGTTTCCTCTGGGCACTCCGCCTTCCTCCACCAAAAGCTGTGCTTAAAAGTGGCCTTAAAAGCAACAATAAAAGGGTGGCAAAAGATACCAGAGGGACAGTCAAACACATAGATCGAAAATAAACTGACAACGTATGGCTAAAAAAAGAAATGAGCAAACAGACAAATAATAGTACACAAGACTCAACATAGAAATGTCAAGACTAAACAACATGAATCCCACTAAAAGCTGGGGT
This sequence comes from Mytilus edulis, assembly GCF_963676685.1. Taxonomy (NCBI): domain Eukaryota; kingdom Metazoa; phylum Mollusca; class Bivalvia; order Mytilida; family Mytilidae; genus Mytilus; species Mytilus edulis. Next base: position 91,422,591 of record NC_092345.1, on the reverse strand, counting down.
GATCTCAGGTGCTCCAGAAGGGTAAGCAGATTGTAGTTGCGACATAAGGAACATATCCATATTCCATACTGGTCCACCAACTCGTTATGGCGTCTGTAAAATTTATGAAGGGATGATTTCAACTACACCATTTGGAATTCTTGCTTTGAAAGCTTCCTTGTGAGCAGCGTTCTATCAAAGAAATCATGAAGGGGGTGAATATCATATCAATTGTGAGATTGCTGCTGGTATGTTTTTACGCAGAAATGAGAAGTTCACAATTGGGAAGCTGAAATCATCTCTCTTGTCATTTTCTAGATGTAAGTCAAGATATAATGCAGACTTAACTATCTGTTGTATCCTTTATCTCTAGTTGAATGGGATGGATGTGTTCAACATAGTCTCCAAATTTTGAATTTATATATAGATGAAAGTAAAGATAAATGATATTGCTAACTTCTTAGTCTTTAATAGATTTCTATGTTTGGTCTTCTGTACTACTATTTGTCTGTTTGTATATTTATTTTTAGCCATGGCGTTGTCAGTTTATTTCCAACCTATGAGTTTGACTATCCAATTGGTATCTTTCGTCCCTCTTTTCTTATCTTTCTACCGAAGAACTTTCTGCAGAAAGTCGGCCTCATAATGATAAAGGAACAAGTCGGCAAGAAGAGGGACACAACTGGTTCCGTGGGAATGCTGATAGTTTGTTGAAAAGCACGTCCTCCAAACATAACAATTATGTTGTCAATCAAGAAATCAAGCATCTTTAACTACAAATTAGATGTAATTTCTAAAATTTTGGTGGCAATGTATAGTCAGATCTTTTCTTTATTGTGTGTAATCAACAGATTGAAGATAATAACTTAATTTTGCTGCAGACTAAGAACTTATAAAGGTGTCTCATAACTATTTGTTATATAAAACACGTACACTTGTCGAGAAGATTTCTTGTTCTTTTGCCAATTATAGTGCTAAAAAACCCCTCAAAATGATGTTTGAGTTGGAGTAAGAATGTTGTGACCCTTCTATGAATATTCTTATCTTATAGTTACATGTGTCCCAAAATATTTAAGATAGAGAAGATCTTTAGTCTGGAATTTGCCAGTTGTAATTCGCCTCATTTAATGATACGATGACCACTTGAAAAAAGCATGATATTTTTTCGTTATTTTGTGTAATGGCACAACATTTGGTATATAAATTTAAACTGATAACTAATTCCTTGATTGATTTTACATATAAGAAAAATGAATTAAGAACAGCAGCATAATTTTACTTGGTAAGAGAATATTGATTTTCCAAAGCATAATTGTATTCAACTTAATAACTGAAGATTTCCGAAATGCCTGCCTGTTTTAAGCTTCAAAAACTTCTCGTTGTTTTCTTTTATTTAAAAGTCGTACATCATTCCAACCCAGATTCCTAAATTTGGATAATATTGCATACACAATGATGTGCATCTGCTATTACAGAATTGTTGAAGATTTATTCCATCCTTGGGAACTTATATAGATATGAAACACCTAAAATTGTTGCGAAAATTTAGATTACTACAAACAAGTCTTGTTAAAGTTTTATTGCAGACTTTCTGTATATAGAGTACAACAAAGTCAATTGGACATGCCTACGGGTATATGTAATTAAGAGGCTGTCCAAGTAAATATCAGGCAAATCCTATGATATTGGTGGCACAACTTAATTTTTTGCGCACCCTCCATTCAAACGGAAAACCACATCTTAACGTCTTCTGATTCCTGCCATAAATCGACTCATTTTTTGCTAAGGTAGCAGCAACCATTTCTGATGAAGGGCATTGTTTATTTCATGATGTGTTTGAACTGGGGTGTCCTTTCGCGCACTTTCCGCCCAATAGTGTCCCATATATGCTCGATATGGTTCAAAGTCGGGCTACGATCGGGCCAAGGAAGATGAACCAAATTCCATTTGAAAATTGGATCTTCCTCCACGATGCTAATTTCCATCTTTGGCGAGCTCTGCACTACATTAGATACGGAAAACTGTGTGTCTGTTCGTTAGCAAAGGTCTCCGAAATGGTCTTATCGCACGATAACCAGTAGCGATGAGTTGATCTCGAACAGTTCTTGGTAAAAGGCTCCTGTATGGCCACCACTCTCTTTCTAGGATTGTCTTGTATGCAATGGGTTTCCTTCTGACCAACCTTCATTATGCTTGATTGTCTCTAGCAAATGGTATAGGGGGTCTTCATTATCTCGGAAGGTCTTTAACAGCGTTTATTGCCTGATTTTTATTCTCAAAACGACTTATAGTGGAATGGTGATGACCAACAATACGTGTAGTTGTTACAGCGACATCCCTGCTTCTCTTATGCTGATAATCTGCCATCTTGCTGCAGTTAAGAGTTGTCAAGGACCCATTACAAGGTGTCAATCACGTAACTTTAAAAACTTTGTTATTTAAAGTGTTAAAAACAATGAGGGTAAAAACATCTGTTTTGCTGTTTACGGGTACAGTAGCTGCATGTGCAGATACAAACTTATCGAGTCGATATTTATTGATTAAACTCAGGTGATACTTAAATAATATTTAACTAGTTCTATTTTACCAAATTATATCACCAAAAAATAAAGAGTGTTTTTTTAATTTCAATTTCAATTTGGTGTTGCAATACTTTTTTCCATGTGTATATGTCATGTGCCATCCACTGCCTGGTTTTTCCATGGACACCCTCTTAATAAGTTAATAAATTTAACGAAATTTGGACAAAACTTTCATAGGTCAAATAAGTAGTAGTCACAGTAAACTTTTCACCAGTTTTTCCGAGTTTTACTGATAAGTGGACTTATGGAAGCAGTATCAATATACCTGAGACAATATCTGAAAAAGTCTAATTTTTGGAAATAAGAAAAAACAAAATAATTTTGTTTAGACCCAGTATTTTAATAGCACAAATCGAAGAACACACATTGGGGATCTAGGAACTGTTGTCTGTAATTCAAACAATTGTTTAATAAGGAAACAATGGCTATTTTAAAAATGATACAAAAAAAATCCAGTTCTTTCCTGTTACCAAGTGAATCAATTTAAAAAAGTTTCTAATGGGAATAAGGAATAAGTTTAAGACAATATTTGTGGTTTACTAGTATATCCTGCAATAGTTTATAAAATGCCAATTATTAATTTTAGCATTTGCAATACAAAAGGTTTAGAAATATACTTAAATATAGTCAGATATGTCGGTAACATGAAAGAATCTTGAGTAACAGCACAACGGTAACAGGACAGAGTTGGTAACAGAAAGGATTTTTCTGCTTTATTTTAAAGTTTAAGAAAAATACATCATTTTAAATTGGTCACAATTGGAAGAAAACAGCAAACAATGTCATTTATCCTTTGAAACTGTATTTGCAAGATGAAAAATCTGCCTAGGTAATGAAAAGTTCTAAAATAAATTCCTTTCTGTTACTATCTACTAAACTAGAATTGCACAATGTTCTCTGCTGTTATCAAAAGCAAAAAACCTATTTTTATTCAATATACTTCATATTATTTTGAAATTTATTTAATATGGTGGTGATAACTTGTATTAAATGAAATGGTTGGCATATAGTAGATTAACTTTTCGATTCTTCAGTGAAATTGTCTTGAACATCCTTCCTGTTACTGATGATGGTTATGCTGTTACTTTTTATCAGGTAACATGACAGAACGTAACAGAAAGGAATTACGCGATAGTTTTTGTCCTTTTTATCACATTAAATGTAAGTGTATTTCCTGTGACATATAACTTTTAAAAAAATGATATAAAAAAAAACTTAATGCTGTGGTGCACACTTAAAAATATTCTCAGAAAGTGTAAGAAAAGGCTGTAACAGGATAGAACACCAAGAAGTATTTTTCTATAAATTCTTACCTTGGATGGGCTTGAATTTTCAAACCTGGCCGCCTTTCCAACTATTTCTTTGTACTAATGCATTCAGGAAATGATGCTCTTCACAATACATAATGGGAAAATAACTCTTAGTCTTGTAAACGTTTTCACAGGTAAAAAAAAACCCAGTGGTAACAGGAGGGAAATCACCCCTGGGGACAATGTTTTTTTCTCTTAAAATTTGCAAAATTTTATTACATGCTATAATTATAATATAAAAAGACAAATTAGGGGCAAGTTTATTATATAATATATCATATATGTGAGAATAGGACGCCTGTTTAATTAATTTGGATATTATTTGAATGATTTAGTTTTCAAAAAAACACAGGGGACAACATGATTTTAGGGGGGTTGAACATTTAAATTACAATATTTTATTGGAAGAAATATAAGAATGAGTGTTTAATTGGCAGGACATGGTGCATGATATAACTTAGTTTATACTGAAACTTAAAATTTTCAAAAAAGATGGTTGAATAAAAAAATAATTGCTGGTGAAGTGCGGGACATGGAAATTAGACTTTTTCAGATATTGTCTCACCTGTATTTAATTATACATTAAACTGTACTGCACTGTTTACCGGAATATTTGATACACCAAACCAGCCACTGTATCGGAGTTTGACTGTCCCTCTGGTATCTTTTGTCCCTCTTCTATATATGCCCTCAATTTTATAATTTACACCTGTGCGTAGGAATTATTCTGTTTAATAAAGGTACACCTTACCAGTATTGGGAACTTTCCGTATGTTCTTTTTCAACCGGGGCCGATTGGGTTGTGCTACATCTTACAAAGTTTATCTTAATCATTTTTGCCAAAAAATCCTCTGAAGCCGGTGCTAGAGACGAGCTTAAACTTGCAGTGATGTGGACGTTATTTTGCTTCGTGTTGAGGTCTCACTGTGACTTTAAGATGAAGAAAAGAACAGCATTAAAAGTGCAGTTCCTTTGCATTTTGTATGTGTTTTGTTGTGCATTTACTGACTTTGTGTCACCCATATCATGATTGTTTTTCAAAAATTTCTTTTACAGTTACTATTTATGTAGTCTTAAGATTACAACTTTTCAGTCATCAACAAATTTGTCAAAACCCCAAACTTGAGATCACCCCTAGTTTTTTAATGGGTTTCGTGTTGCTCAGTCTTTAGTTTTCTATGTTGTTTCTTGTGTTCTATTATTTGTCTGTTTGTCTTTTTCATTTTTAGCCATGGCGTTGTCAGTTTATTTTCGATTTATGAATTTGAATGTGCCTCTGGTATCTTTCGCCCCTTTTTTTATTCGAATGTCACTAAAATTAAACAAGTGTTTTTATGATGAAAATACATTATCTGAACAAAAATAATACATTTTTGTATACCCCCAACGATACAGAGGGGACATACAGTTTTACCTTTGTTCGTCTGTACGTCCCAAAGTTGGTTTCCGTTCTCTTACTTTAGTTCGACTTAACCAAATGTTATGAGTCTTATACAAAATGCGTATTACCACAAAACACAGATGAATTTTAAATTTTGGTGGTGTCACTTATGCTGTTCTAGAGTAATGCCCTTTACAGATGAAAAAAAATGCTGAATGTTTCGTTTATGGTCTGTTACGTTAGTTTGCCTAAAGAACAGTCGAATAACTTTACGGAACGATGTTTGCGGATTTAAATAAAGGCAACTGAATAATACCACTCAAAGGTTTTCGATTAAGCGAAAACAGATCCTGATTACAAACTAATTCAAGAGAAACACACCCAACGATAAGAGGAAAATTAATACAGCAACAAAAACACACGCCAACATAGATATAAATGGACTATTTGATACAAATGCCATATTCCTGATTTGGTACGGGACATCTTATGAAAAAAATGGTGGGTATTTATGTTTTTTTTTAATAGTTTTAAATAAAAGCAGCAGTAGTATTCCGCTGTTAAATAGTTATAACAGAAATCGATCAAGCGTATACAAACCAGTGTCACAAAGAAAAACCGAAGGAAACACATCAACTATAAGAGGAAAACAATTGAACAACAGAAACACTTAACTGCTGCAAAGACAAATGCCAAAATGATAAGAAACGGATTATTTGATATCAACTGCCTATTCCTGGCTTTGTACAGGACGTAACAGAAAACAAATGGTGGGTTAAATCAGGTTTTATGGCTAGCCAAACCTCCCCCTTATATGGCAATCATAGAAATTCCGCTAAAATGACAACATTACGGGACAAGGAATACAGTACAAATAAATGCAAGAACAATCAGGTCTTTCGGTCTTATATTTTTCAAGGTAAAATATATCTGACATTTTATAGGACTTCTTTTGTACATGCAAAAGTAAAAATGTGTGTGTAGTAATTGTTGAATATGCTACAAACATTTGTTGTCATCAATGCGATGGTAAGAAAACAAACTTAAATATCAACATTTTTAGATTGTTACAATGGAGTTATTGTTTGGTATATATATTATCATCAATGCTCAATATGTCGAGAAGTGGTCAACAGAAATTACATCGACCCAGTGGTTGTAGAAATCCGTCAACTATACCAGGTTTATGATTTGGTACGTCTTCATAACAACCCTAGTGGAAATTAAACTTAACCCGCCGAAAGGCATAATGAATTACAAAGTTAAAGAACATTACAAATGATAAATAAAGAAATAAAGAAAAATGTTGTGCCGAAATAAGCATTCTTGTCATGATCAGTAAATATTTTGAAAATAATAAGTTACAAATTGTCGTTACAATGTCAACATTTGATTCATTCATACCAACTTCATTCCTCGAGCTTCATTCAGATTCTTATTCAGCAACACGAATTGTTTTCTAATCGATCACTAGTTATTCTTAGGTCTCGTGAGTCAGCTTATTTCGTGGAAATGGATACATATCTTCTTTCTCCCCTGAAGATAGATATTATCAGGCTATAATATACTGTTTTCAAATTACAGTAAACTTGGAGAAGTTCTCTTAATGTTCTAATTGGAGCAATATATCTATCTAAAGATTTGTATGCCCTATTTATAGACATTATGTTTTCTGTTCTGTGCGTCCGTTCGTCTGTCCGTCCGTCCGGTCATTCGTTCGTCCGTTTTCTAGTTTTGATGCCAAATTAGAGATTTTATCCCATTTTCACGGTCCACTGAACATAGAAAATGATAGTGCGGATGTGTACTCGGGACACATTCTTGTTTAAATACGGTTTAAATACTGTTTAAAAACTGCAAAATACGTTCGTCCGTCTGTACTTCTGTGTTGACATGAACTTTTATTGACATGATCATAACTTCTAATTAATTGTTTACTAGACCTAGAAATGTGCATTATTATAAGTATTATGTACACTAGGAATAAATAACCTTAATGTATTTTAAAAAACTTTTCGGAATTTCAGGTTGTCAATGCTTCGTACTTTCTATAGCCTTTTATCTATTTTGATTCACGCGTCACTGATGATACTTTGACGTGCAAATTATAAGCCAGGTATCTTAAATGAATTATTTTGCTTCTAAATTTTTTAACTTGATACATTTTGATTATTATTAAACATTCTAATGATATCAAATATAAACAAACATCACACATGACCCAAAAAAAAACAAGTGAATAACTAATAGAATTTCAATTATAACAAAGCTGCAACAGACCCAAAACAGGCGGAAACCCAGGTGAAATAGAACAAATGAATCGAAGGTCTTTGATAGAGAAGGCGATACATGCTTACTGTAATGTTTACTTTTACCGAGAGCTCTGTCATTTTTGTTATTTTACTTTTTGAAGGATAATACATGTGCTATCATCCTTCAAAAAGTAAAATAACATAAATCCAAGGATAATTTAAAACAGAAAGTCTCTAATCAAATGGCAAAATCTTAAAGCTTAAATACACCAAACGAATTGATTATAACTGTCATATTCCAAATTGGTATATTGGCATATTCTTATGTAGACTTATGTTACTATTCATCCAAATACAATACAATTTAATTTAAAGTATTGAAAATATGTGTTCAAATTAATTGCTAAGTCTGTTCAGACAATGTTCTGTTTATGTCCTATAATGTATTTTGCTTAATTTCCAATCTTTCTCTCGTGCTTAGATATAGGAAGATGTGGTGTGAGTGTCAATGAGACAACTCTCCATCCAAATAACAATTTAAAAAAAAGTAAACCATTATAAGTCAATGTACGGCCTTCAACACGGAGTCTTATTACGACTTTTTCATAATTACAAACCGCGCTAGCCAAAATAGGTATCAAACGTTGATATTGCATGCAGGTTTCAGGATAAGGTATATAAAATGTACGCAATAGTTATTAACCGGAGGTCGAATTACATTAATCGATTAAGATTACAAATTAAGAAAAACACACCATAACCGGACTCAAAGAGGATAGAGACCGAGTGCGTCGACGCGGTAACCATCTTCTGCTACGGATGCACAACCACCCATTCGAATAAACACTCGGTCAAACTATCGTAATCAGAGAGAGGACACAATCGGTTAAAAGATAAGATGCACATTCATGTATGTATATAAATCTAAGACTGCAAAACTATGATGGTATTAAGTCGAACAAGAGGTTGTCAGATTGACAGCAAAACGCATTTTCAATCATGAAAGTGATATCTGCAAGTCTATTACTTACAATTGATAAATAAAGGCACCAGTACTGTACCGCTGTTCAAAACTCATAAATCCATGGACAAAAAACAAAATCGGAATAACAAACTAAAACTGAGGGAAACGCATTAAATATAAAAGGAGAACAACGACACAACATTAAAATGTAACACACACAAAAACGGACAAAGCATTTGACAAAATCCTATGAGAATAACAAATATAACATGAAACCAAATACATGAATTTGGGATAGAAAAGTACCGTGACACGTCTTATAGTAATATGAATTCACACTCAAAAATAAGAGAAAACAAACGACACAACGGAAACACAACGTTAAAATCTAACACACACAGAAACAAACTATAATATAACAATGGCCATATTCCTGACTTGGTACAGGACATTTTTAAAGGAAAAAAATGGTGGGTTGAACCTGGTTTTGTTGCATGCCAAACCTCGCACTTTAATGGCGGTGTTAAATATAACACTAAAATGACAACCTAATATTACAGGACTACAATACAAATAAATAGGAGAACGTATTATGCAAAGAAACACATGAATAATAGATAACAAAAGACATCAGGTTTAAAATTCAATACGCCAAAAAAAAAAAAGTTACCATTGTGAAAATAAAACAACTTTCGGAGTATCACAGGATTTTCATTTATTCAAGTAATAGTAATGACCACGCTCTTGTGTATTTACCTTGATCAGGACCCCTGAAAGCAAAAAGAAAAAGAAAAAAGAAAGCTATGGATGTACAAGTATCGAAACACACGAAGAGCTCTTTGTAGTATTTTGTAGTGTTTTCGGTATGTCAATATTATTTGCAGCAGTTCAAATTTCCTCAAATAGTTAAATTGTCGGATTTGCGTTCTTTTATTTGAAGCCGATTTATTTGTTTTCCACCTCGGAACAAAACGAAACGTCTCCTGAAAATGATAGCTAAAGTAACAGGATTGAAGTGAATTAAAGATATCAGATAACATTATTTGTTTTTCTGTTCAGTTGTTACAGGGAACAGTTTATCCTTTATAAAATTACAGTCCAGTTTAAACATTCCATCATACTAGCTCTATATATGGAAGGAATAATTGTATTATGAAATTTGAAATAAATTTTGAGGGATAAGATATTGTGCATGCAAAAACAAATTAAATCCGCCGTGTGAAAACAAATCAGGCTGTTGGTTTCTCTTTTTAATTGTGTAAAATGTTGATGTCTGCTTTGCTGAAGTGATTTTGTTCATTTTGGAGGCTGTATGGCAACCTACAGTAGATAAAATATACGTCATTTGCTTTTTGTTGGATATTTGTCTCTTTGTTAATCATATCCCATTCTTTTTTTATATTTATTTATTATATGCCATGATCATAGTATTACATGGTCAAGATAAACTCGGAAACTCATTGATAATGACGGTTCTTTTTTATTTCTACTTTACACTATATGTCCTTTATTTTTAATATTTTATTATTTTCCCATCGATTATTAAGTTAAAGTCTGGAAACAAGGAAGCTTAATTTCTCTGTCGAGTGCGTGCTTTTTTCATACAAGTAATCTGCTGTGACATAAGAAATTGATCCGAGTCCTCCGTGAAATATTCAATTTTCATTCAGCCGCTCGTATAATCTTTTGGAATTTTATGTTTCAGTATTGTTCGGTAAAAAAAAATAAAAGGATCGGTATATTCATCTTTAAAAAAAATTGAAAAAGTGATTTCGTTTTTTATTAAGTGACATGAATGTTTTGTTTGTTGTTATAGGTTTCACACCTTTTTTTGACAATTCTTATTCAAATATCTAGTATGAAAATATAACGTATTTATCTTATTTACCTGTGACGTTATTTTTTGTGACGTTGGTGCATTCGTGTGACACACATACAGTTCACAATTCTATTTAGCTGTTTGTGTACTGGTCTTATTTAATTTAAGGTTTCCGTTGTTATTCTGTGGTAAACATGTCGGAATGATCTATTATATTATCTATTTATTACTTCTCTGTCTTAGGTGTTCTTGCTTTAATTTGTACTGGATTCCAGTCATGTAATTTTTTTCATTTTAGCAATATATTTAACATTGCAAAAAAGCGCGAGGTTTTGGGTAATCAAAATTAGGTGCAACCCACAATTTTTTCTTAAGATGTTCTGTACCAAATTATGAATATGACAAAATATATCATATATATCTAATAGTCCGTTTCTATGTATGTTGCAATGTCGTTTGTTTTTTGTTTCATTTCAGTGTTCTGTTGTTTCTTTGTTTTCCTCTTATAGTTGACGTGTTTCCCCTCGGTTTTAGTTTGTAATCCGGATTTGTTTTCTCTCAATCGATTTTTGAACAGTGGTATACTACTGTTGCCTTTATTGAACTTGATATCTTTATCTGCAAATTTAAATTCACAATAAAGATATATGTTACAATAGTTAGTATCCGTGGTGACTTTGCATTCCGTATACAATTTATTTTCTGACGTTAGACACACAAATCAATGAATGTGTTTGTAGATAGATGTTTTTGTGTTCTGTTAAATTGTTCCTTTTAAAATTGTTATACGATGATGACTGATGTACCCATATTCTGACTATTTTATTTATTGTGTCTGTTTAGTTAACGAATCAATGTAAATATAACGGACTTTGATGAGACTGTCATCAAATAAAGGCAACAGTAGTATACCGATGTTCAAAACTAGTAAATCTATGGATAAAAAACAAAATTGGGGTAACAAACTGAAACTGAGGGAAACTCGTTAAATATAAGAGGAGAACAACGACACAACATTAAAATGTAACATACACAGAAACGGACTCATCAAAGTACATTTGAAAATGCCTGTACCAAGTCAGGAATATGACAGTTCTTGTCCATTCGTTTTTGATGCGTTTTGTTATTTGATTTTGCCATGTGATTATGGACTTTCCGAATTGTTTTTCCTCTTAGTTCAGTATTTTTGTGATTTTACTCTTTTCCGTCTTTGATTTCCTTGCCTTTAACCCGGACAGACATCAACAGAGTTGTAAACTTCATTGTAACTGTTACGGTAACAGATGATCATGATATTTTGTCACTGTCATAATACCGGTAATATCACGTTTTCTTGGTGCATTAGTACTTAGTTCTTTTGGGTATAAATTAAATTACCTGAAAATTTACCAATATGCATTTTCAGTGTATTTTTTCTTCTTCCTGATTTACATACATTCGTGTAAGTGTATTGTGTCAAAAGTCCACTCGTACTTTTTCTAAATCACAGATATATATTGCTTAGTGGACATGCTTAGAAAATAAATTAATTTTGTAAAAATGTCAGCTCTAACTTTGTGAGTCATACGGTAATTAAATTAAAAGTTTAACGTTTCTTCTGTGGTCTTCTTCCAAACTTTATTGGTAAACGTTTACCCATTTATTGATACAACAATCATTTAAAGCATAAAAGACGGCATTTTCGTATTCAAAAACGTAACCATGGCGGATACTGTTTACATCGATAGAAGCGATAACAAAAAAAAAATACTTTGTATAATTTTTTAATTAAAAATTATCTATGCAGCTGAAATGGTGCTAGAAAATGATCGAATATTCTCAATTTCAAAACCTGAATCAACCGTGCATCGTCTTAGTTAACTCTACCTCTATAATAACAAGAGTTATCTCTCCTTAAACACATTTTTTTTAGTAACACCAAATCATTTTACCGTAAAGGAATGCAACCGCTTTGAGTAACTTTTAAATTGAAAATCATTTCATTCACCAAACAGATACATTGCAAAGGAGAAAAACTAAGTTGAGTGAAATTTACAAAAACAAAAGAACAAAAAAGTGTAATTTATTTTACTTTTTTGGTTTTAATTGAAAGTATTGGAAGCGAAAATATTTCTAATAGTGTTAATGAATATTTTATTCTGGTCAAAAGAAACTACTTCAAAATGATTATAAAGTGCTATTAAGCTTTTGGTTAGTTATTTATCCAACAGTCAATCAAAATATAAAAAACACTGAAATTGATACCAAAATTCTTCATCAAATATTAAATCTTACTTAAATGATTTAAATTCATTTTATTGATAAATAAATGCAATTAAAATATTTCGGGCACGGTTGTGGACAATCAATTGCACTGTCACAAAAACGAGTATTTTTAATAAAAATGATAATGTTATGCACTTTTCTATTTACAATCGTAATTGTAATTAGACCCAAATGTTACGGGGAAAACATTTGCAGTAAATTATCTTGCTTAGTTTATGGCTTTGGTTATTCTTATGAGAGCATGTCTAAACCAAACAGATTTCGACAGATTTTCAGTTTTCCTTTAATGAGCAAATTTGATTCATGAATAAAGATGTACACGAAAAAATCTCGATACCATTCTCGAGCAATCATACACTCAGATTTAATTACTTATTTTTTGACATTCGATTTCGAAGGACAAAGTGTAATTTAACCGCTCATTTTCATTTTTTTCTGTTGGCGGTAAAAATGCGAAACCTTATGATTTTAATACGTAATACGTGTATGCAAACTGTTTATTATTACAATATGGTCGTAAGAGCACATCAGCCTATTCTGAATGTTTATTTTCTATTTCTTTTATTCATTATTAAAAGACAACCATATTAGAAATAAATTTCTTACCCGTAATTATTTGTAATACTATATTAACGTTTTGTACAACGAAGAAACTGACGCGCATTAGCGAAAAGAACATGCTCATGCTATATTCATTTTGAATTTTGTTATGCTGATATTATTATCACATTTGAAAATTATCAAGTTAATATAATGTCTGAATTATTGTGACAATTTAAAATTTAAACATGATGTACCCCTTTAATCCCACAAAACTTCAGAGCTAGGATACATCAGTATAAAACATACAGATAAGGAATTTCATTCAGACTTTTGATTGACAATTAAATTCAGTTTCGGGGATTTTTTTTACCTCTATCGTCTATCAAATCTCTGATGCGATAGCATAGCGACCGTTTGAAAACCTTTTTTTTAATTTTTTTTTTATTAAAGACCAAAAACTGAAACTGATTTAATTTTTTTTACAATTAAGCACTTTCTGCTGGAAGGGTATACGATCAAAATATAAAAGACATAAAACAAAGAACCCTCACACAAAACAAAAAAACTAATTTCCGACCTCGTTTAACTAAAATCAAATATATTTCTACGACCACAAATGTTTAGCAAATCTTATTGGATATTTTTTTTTTTAGGAAATAGGGAAAACAACTCATTATTGAAATTCAAATAAACCATACATTAGGACAGTACACACAACTTTGGTTTAATCACTGAAGTTATAAAGAACTATTTTAATACATTTGACTTTTCTATACTTTACACAGGTATTTCCAGTTCATACTCAAAAGAGTTGGTCCTGTTGTGTTTCACAAAAAAGAATGTAGATACAAAGGTCTTTTTATACGGAGAGGTAAATCGTACTTTGTAAAAAATCAACAATTAGATTCAAAAAGAAAACTGGAAACTGGCATTATTAAGACATTCGTTCCGTTTGGATGACGTGGTTTTCAACAAACAATAGCCATTTTAATTAGAAGCAATTGCTTTCCTCTTCATGCCGACTTGTTCCTATTGATATGAAGCTGACTTCATTGATAGGAGACTTTTCGTTTTGAAGTTTCCTCGGAGTTCAGTACTTTTGTGATTTTATTTTTTTCATACAGGAGCTTCTTGGCAAGAATGAAAATACATTAGCATTATCGTTTAACTTCATTCTCAGCTAAAGTAGATGATGTCCTCTCAAAAAATAATTCCAAGTTTGATGATTATGTTGCACGAATCTATTCATCGAACTTGGGATAAAGATAACAATAAATACAATTTAGACTGTCGCATGTCTTAACTAACACATAGACATTGACAATGAAGACCGGTTAGAAACAAAGCTTTACGACAAATGAAATGTTTTCAGCCTCTTCATTTTAAACTTTCCTTTTCTTCTATGAAGCAACATTCCAGGAGTGCCTACACATGGAGTATACAGCTTCTAGAAGAGTTGCATTCCCTTTCATGATTTCCATGAAAGTGAGTTGCTGCTCACAAGCTTTTAAACCGTCATTTGCGAAAGATGAAATCTTCTCTTTGTAATTTTACGGAATCCAACACGCGTTCGTTGACTGTTATATAATATCAAAGTTGACAACGGAGATGTTGCAATTATCGTTACCACAACCCAATCCCTTTTCTACAAATGTGAGCGTCCGAAATAGAATTATCACTGAATTTACATTTACATGATCAACGAGACGAGTGCCACATGTGGAGCAGGATCTCCTTAACCTTCTGAAGATGTGATGCTCAGGTTTTAGGTTACTATGTTGTAAATTGTATACTGTTGTTTGTCTTTTGTTTGTCTTTTATTTGTGCCATGGCGATGTCAGTTTATTTTGGACTTTGAGGTTAAATGCTTTTGTATTTTTCGTCACGTTTATGAGGATTGACTTTTACTGAAATGGTTTGTTACTTTTCGACTTTTTTTCATTACATTTTCATCCTAATTTATACAAATAATATTTTTATTTCAGAGCACGCCTATATTTTCATTTATGTTTTGATTATAAGCGCATATTTAACAGCTTTACCTCATTTTCAATCTTGAAATAAAACCAAAAAAAAATCCGTTCTTCTAGATACTATGGTTATTTTTAAATATTGTGTGCAGTTATTGCCGCAATAACATTTCTTTCTTATAAAAAAAACCAAGATGGCAAATTTACAATCGTGTTATGTCTTTTAAGCATACTAAAAAGGATCTTTTCGAATGTTGTTATGATCCTTTACCACTTTCGACATATTATCGAATTACACGATTTTAACATTACAATATCAGTGAACTTTTAACCTTTCCAGAAGGCCAATGATTTCTTGACACTTATTCCTCTGCTAACAACTTCAGAAAAATCCAATGCTGAAAATTGTCGTTTTATTGTTCGATGGTGGAATATATATATAGTTTTTCTACTGAGGTTTTCTTTACTAGTAATTATTCTAAATCTAATTATTTTGTAAAATATTTTTTTCATTTTTCTATTCCCCTTTAATAACCTGCCAATTCGTTAATTGTTCATACATCCCCCAATGAAGGGCCTCTTCACAATTATCTGTCAATACTGAATGCACTTTATCTGATAAGACTCCACTGCAGTTCTCTCCGGAGATTGTTATCCTCATTATGTCACGATCAATACTCTATATGCTATTATACAGCTATTTTATACCGGAAGTAACTTGACATATAGGCTATCATCCAAAGGCTCCTATGGGAACATCAGTGAATAAGAAACTAATTTGAGTTTATTACATTAGAAATACGACCATAATTTGGTTGGGTAGTATTCAATAATTTAAAAAAAAAAGAAAGCAATTATTATTCAGCAGAGAACTTCATCCTTATAATTTTGTCGCATAAATATTTTTTATTAGAAAAATTGGTTTAAACAAAAGCATAGAAAAAACCCCGAAATTATAAACATTACTTTTTTTTCTGAAAATTACTTTTATACCGTAAGACATACCATTACTTGAGAATGGAAATGGGGAATGTGTCAAAGCGACAAAAACCCGACCATAGAGCAGACACTGTACACTTCAGACTCCACTATCGGATGTCGGATAATTTTGAAAAATCTAGTTATTTATAACATTAATAGCCGCAATTGTATTGCAAATAAAGGCAACAGTAGTATATCGCTGTTCGAAATTCATAAATCGATAGGCATTTTCTTTCTAAAATTTCATAAATATGTATTTAAACTGAAGGCCAAAACTTAATGCAAAGATTGAAGAATAGACAAAACTAATTAAACAAAAGTAAATCCAAGCACAAGGAATCACAGTCAACTAGCAGATGTAGCGAACTAGTTGTAGTAATGCCATTAATGAAACCAATTTCGTTGCACCAGATACGTATTTCGACATTGGATGTGTCTTAAGTGCTGATCGAGGCCAATTCATTTGAAAGTCCATATCTCAATACAAACATTGAAGAAAAGACAAAACTGAAAACACACAAAACTAAAACGAGACCTAAGATAAGGAAGCGGAGCTATGCATGAGGTATATTCATTCCTTAGTTTAAATTATTTCAAAAATTGAGTACAGCAAATTGGGATACAAAACTAAGTTAATGCCAATACCCCAGTGCTAGCCAGTGAGCCGGTTATACCCTCTCCACTAGGTGAACTGATATCGAATAATATCTAATAATGTCATACCGATTATATGATCAATTCATTTAGCTATCTTTAGTTTCATCTGGCTTTTAAAAAGATAAAAACCTTTATGAACCTCCCTATTTAAAACGGTGTTATGCAAATAGTAATTGGTGTGCAAATTGTATTAAGGTTTATTTATGCACCGAATAACGTATTCACTGGAAAAATTATGTAACTTTTATTCCCTCTGCTGTTTTTTCAATGTATACTACATTATTAATTTATAACAGTTTAACATGTATAGCTGACAGCAATGTTACTTAATATTACGCAATAGTTAAAAAAAAAACTTCGTGTGTTTATGTATGGGAAACTTATTGTTAATAATAATGCATGTGATTCGGCATTTGAAGTTAAAAAAAGTTGCCAGATAAAAATCAATAGTAATCATATCACATCTTCTTTTTATTTTAAATATAACATATACTATATATATTATCAGTGGTTTTATGATTGTTCTCGACGTTTGCTTATTTATTTAGGGTTAAGATACACAGATGCAAAAGCAAACGTCGAGAACAATCATAAAACCACTGATCACCATTTGGTATTCTTGGTTTAATAGCTTCCTTTTGAGCAGCAACCCTCTATCAAGAAAATCGTGATAGGAAATACTAGCACGGGAATATCGTATCAATTGGAGATATATACCCCATATGCAGGTGCTGCTATAATGCTGCTACTTAGAAATGGAAAGTTCACAATTGGAAAGCTGGAATCATCTCTTTTGTCGTAAAGTTTTGTTTTCAACCGACCCTCATTGTCAATTTCCAGATGTAAGTCAAGATATGAGGCCAACTTAACTGTATCTGTTTGATCCTTTATCTCTAGTTCGATGGGATAGATGCGTTCAACATAGTCACCAAATTTTATTAGAAGTTCCTGTATGAAGTCAGCCTCATATTAATATAGAAACAAGTCGGCAAGAAGAGGGGCACAATTGGTTCCCATTGGAATGCCGAAAGTCTGTTGAAAAACACGTCCTCCGAACGTAACAAATATGTTGTCAATCAAAAAATCAAGCATCTTGATAATGTTAGATTCAGAGATTTTTTTGTTTGGATCAGAGTGATCCTTTACAAAGTAGGATGTATCCCTCCATAAGACAAGATACTTGTATCTACGTTGGCCATTCTTTTTTTATGAAACAAAGCAATACCAACTCTTTCAATTTGTCTTTTAGTTTTGAATGTGGAATACTTGTGTAAAGTGTAGAAAAGTCAAATGTTTTAATACTATTGCAAGATGAAAGAGAGTTAAATTGTATGTACTCTAAAAGATCTTTGGAATTTTTTAGTATCCACATCTGATTCACACCACCTCTAGAATTGGCAGTTTCACAATAACTTTGAAACCCGGTTTTGATTGCTAATAAAATAGATGTTAATGATTTAGAAAGAGGTTTCGTCCGAGCACTAGGAAGACCCAGCAATATACAGTTGATTGTAAAGACACTTATGTAGTTTAGGTATCCACTACAGTGATGGAAGATCCAGTTCTTCATCCTTGGTTAAAATTCCAAAGGAAAATGGTACCGACCTATGATTATCCAGGATTTCCTCTTTGGTAAGTGTCGTGAGGGTATATGTTGAGTTTCCAAGTGTTTTGTCAATACCTAATTAATTTATCAAGCAGTTAATGTAATGAGTTTTACACACAAAAACGATGTTGTTTGGGGATTTATCTGCGGGGACAACAACATATTTGTCATGGAGGTAGGATAAGTGTTTTGCAACATTTGGGTCTTTAAAGATTGAAGAAGTATGGGCATTGATAGACCCGTTCAGTTTCTTAATTCTGATTTGTATGAACGACCTCATAGCCTTAATCCATTCGGAAAGAGTTGTCTACGTCTTCCTTCTTGTGCTTAGCCCATTGCCTGGCATAATCCTCGACTGAATCCATCAAAAGTTTGAAGTTGTATTTTCAATTGATGGATTTAGCCTCACGATATTTCGGACCTTTCGATGGTACATTTCACAGGGAAGTGTTATTGACAATGTTGAGGTGACTGGTAATAACTTCTCCAGTCGGATTATATGTGAATTGGGAACTAGCATAAGTGCAATCAGGAGGTTTAGACTTGACGCCGTCAATATTGAGATCACGAAAAACGTGTTTGTAATTGAAAATTTTAGTTGAAATAGGTTTGGTATAGGTATAAGAAATAATTGGTACAGACTGATCTTTGAAATAAGGAGGTATTTTCGACTGAACTAATTTATGATGAAGGATATTGCCTAAGTTGACGCCATCGAGACCTTTGTTGGCAAAGGAAAGATTAAGAAAAGATCTATTCTCTTTTTCATCTTTTCCAATGCGAACTGGTTTGAAAAGTCTGTGACTTGCAATATCCGAAATGATACTAGTAGCTGTATTGGTTCGAATGAGGGTTTGTAACAGTGCTTTTCAAACATAAACAGAGAATGAAGGTAATGAATAAAGTTTCGTGCGAATGTGATAAATACCTAACGGCTTTGGTATAAATGGCAGGAAGTCATTAATAGAGACATCATGCAGAGTTGGTGATGTATAATGACGATAACCATGACTGCGTCTACGTCAAGGAGAAGGGTTGAAAATATTCTTCACATTCACCGAGCTACACGAAGGACTAAATATAATACCTTTACCATCAATTTTGTCGTTGCAACCTTGTGATTTCGCAGTTCCCAATTGTCTAATCCAGTAGTCCTCTTTTTGTCTACGGAGACGCTTTGCAAGATGAGGATTGTTAGTGCTGTGGTTTATTTTACGAAAATGCGAACTGTCATAGAAACGATGGAATGATCAGACTGATCAAAATGCTGGTAAAAAATGTCGTTTACATTGAGGTTAATGTCTGATCTATGACCGCACTTGCGTTTGTTTAGCCTTCCTTTCGTTTCACCGACGTATACCAATCTGCACAGGTTACACTTTAATCCGTAGACGACATTTATCGATTTACAATTCAGATCATCGTAACTTCTGGTAAAATATGACAAGAATTGTCCTGACTAAGTATATATTTAGAAAATCGTGGGATCAACAAGGATGAAAATATATTACTATTAAATCATTGAACATTTAACCATTGACCAGCACCAAATAAAGATTACTCTAACACTTTGAAATAGGTCTCCATTTTTGATTTAATTACGCTTTCGTGCAATATACAAATATTAGTTATCATGAACACATTATTAAAATATACTTATCATTATGGTATATCAATGTTATGAAAATGTTACAAATAAGTATTAATGAAAAACTTTGAGCAAACTACTGTTGCATTAATTGAATATATATCGATAATTATATTTCTTAAATTAATATAAACTAAAAAAATAACTAAATTTATTATTGATTAAAAAAACTCTGTCGGTGGTAATATTTATTTTTGTATGGAGGAAAACGAATTCGTATTAATTGTTATCTTACCTCCTATACATTTCTGGGAATGTGATAGGTTAAAAGCGCCCTCGTGGAGACCGTGTATATTTGATATTAGGTTAGTAGGGAGGCGGGGCTTATCTCATACACGATTAGTAGTGGTTTTACGTCCCTTTATATTCCATATGAGGTAGTAAGCAGGCGGGGCTTATTTCATACACGGTTAGTAGTGGTGTTACGTCCCTTTATAAAAACAAAACGGTACTGAGAAAAAAACCGAAAAGGTTTCAACAGACGAAGAAATTGATGATTAAGATTGAAATAAATTCATAAAACACATTTAAACCTAACAACTTGTTATTGTTGGTATCTGTTTTTGTAAAGATCAATGGAAGTAATTTCTTAATGCTAACAGTATTGAAGACTTGCTCATTTTGATAGGTCTAAATTTCACACGTTAAGATAGTCGGTAAGATAAATTTATTACATAGTGTGCTAGTGACCTAAAACGGTTTATATGGGGTCAGTAAATTCTATATGGGGATTCGAGCTTCGCTTTCATCCCAGATGAAATTTACTGACCCCATATAAACCGTATTAGGTCACTAGCACATTATGTAAATAATAATATCGAGAAATACAAAATGGTTGTAATTTAACCGATATCTCCGTGTATTCTATGTATCATAATCGATATGTTATTGCATTTGCTTTAATTTAGAAGGTATTAAAATGATTATCATTTTCGATATTCTAATTTAGTTGCATGCACAGTTTTAAAATTCACCATTTCTGTATCAGTTACCTCAATAAACTTATTCTGTTTTAATGCCACAATCACGTTTCTATAACATATTTTCTTAACTAAGCACAAGGCATACAAATAGACAAGATTTTTCAGGCTTCAAAAAAATATAGAAAAAAAGTTGTAAGATTGAGACATATGAAAGATTGATATACATGTAAAGACTTATTTTACTTTTAACCTGGGGTCTCTTTATAGAAGCTCTCTTAGGATTAGGACGTGTCCTAAGACCAACTTATGACACATCTTAGTCCTAAGTGGGTTTATCAAACATGTCTCAATTTAGGAAAATCCTAGGAATTGTCCTAACTTTAGGATACCAATTTCGGTGTCTTAAAATGTTCTTAGGATGGTCCTAACTTTAGGATATATTCAATTTTGTCTTTTATTAATTTTCACACGTATTATCTTTTTTAGCAGTAGTTAAATAGTTGAAATTCTCCGTTTTTATATGAAAAATGCACGAGATTTGCCTTTGAACTGTTAAATATTGAAACCTTGACACTTCGATTTCAACTCACTCAAAAACATGTAATGATTTTTCCCGATTATATATCTAGGTTACAATTAGTTTCTTAAATTTTTATATAATACGTAGTTATTATTTTGGTCTTATGTTTTGTTTTATACAGTTTGAATGTACAAATATTATACAATAATCATTTATTATCTTTAATAATTAGTTTCTAATTAATTATATTTAAAAAAAAACAAAATTATTGATAAAATATGATATCATATTTTATTTTTTCATATTTAATATGTATTTTCTTTTCCGCCAATATTTAGGACATTGGTTAGGACGTCCTAGCTAAGATAATCATATGATAGCGTCGATGTGCATGCTGACACATGTCGTAAGTCGGTCCTAACTTTATCCTAAATTCTGTCCTAAGAAATTCTTAGGACGGAACTTAGGACAGTTTCAATAAACAGGCCCCTGGTCGTAACTTGCATTTTGGTAAATTAAAATGTAAATTGATAACAACAGCTCATTCAAAACAATAAGCTACCGAAATAGTTACCTGAGAAAACAGAAAATGAACAAAATGACAATTCATAAGCCGTGTGTTTACTGGAAAAGTAAGCGTTTGTTTTAATCATTTATTCTCTTTTTTGCTTTGATTAGTTTTGACTTCTTTGGACATATTTTTTGAAGAGGACAAATTTCACAACAAATAGCACACACGTATGAACATTGTACACAATGTGCTATAGGTTGTGAAATTTGTCCTCTTCAGCTCCCTGAAATGAACATTTCTTTATCGAATGACACAGAAGTATTCATTTACGTGCTAAGACCCTGAAGTTTTCTAAACATGGATTGCATATTGAATATCTATTCGATAAATCAGGCAGTAGAAACGTACTCATACGTCGGAGTCAAAGGTCTATATCCACGATTTCACTCCGAGACAAGACAGACAATTAAATCTATGAAAATGATTCTAATGTGAAAAACAACAATTATTATATCATGATAAATAATTTGGACAATATTATGATCAGCTGATAAGTCATCGTCACTTGGTAACGTTAATGGAACTATATTTATAAACTAATGATAACAAATCAGTAAGTAAAGTAGTCAAAGATGACCAAGTAGTCTAGCAACTGGATGTTGTTACAGATTTAGCATAAAATTGTTACTGAAAATTGAATATTGATCGCATTCGTAAATATGTGATTTACTTTATTTCAAATACAAACGACTTTTACTCATTTTATTTTAAATATGATGTCGCAAAAACTTTTAAAATAGATTTAACGTTAAAAAGGTATATAGACCCTCCTAAAAAAAAATTCTGTCTAATAATAATCAATCAATACATTAAGATAACATAACCAGATAAAATCCCTATTTCAAAGATATACGTTTTTGATAACACACTCGTTAAAATAGTTTTTCGTGTTCAAATCCATAAAGATTGAAATTAGTTGAAAAAAAAACCACAATAAAACTTCGAAGTTACCGCGTTTTTCGATGATTTTCTGGACAAACAAAATAACGAATAATACGTTAATAATTATTCAGTGACCAAGTAAATATCCTATACCAAGGAAACTAATGTTTATTCATTAACAGCAAGTAAACCCGGATAGCCTGTTTTCCTTGTATTTGTTTAAATCAGGACACAATTGGAAATTTGTCGATACTTACTAGAATTTGAATGCATCTGAATCTACATGCTATACTTGAAAGATCTTTTCTAATAAATAACACAGTATATTATATTCTTACAAATATGAGTATAAAGCACCACATTTTACTTTTAAAGGAAATATTTAAACAATACATCGGTTTAACATCGGTCATCCAAAGGTTTTAATGAAATATCAGTTTTTTAAAAGTAAATGCGTATCATGTAAAATAATTACTGATTCAATATAAGTCAATAAAGAAAATTCCCTCTTTTTTTTTTATCAAACTTTGCCGCTGACTATCAACATTTGCATACGTGTTCTGAAAACCGCCACGTACACACAAGGCTGACGCAGTATTTGGGTGTTTTATCATCGAAAGACTATAAAGTTGAGATTTCAAATCATGGAGAACTGGTTCTGTGGGTTAATTGTGAAAATGATAATCAAACTATATTTGAATATAGAATTTTACATCGATTTTACGTGCATTTTCCACAAGCGTTTTCTCTTTGACAAACTTTCAATTCGTTCAAATAAAAATCGTTACCAACTTAGTATACTGGGGCCGTGTCAATGAAAGTATCCTAGGATATGTCCTAAGATAGGTCTTAGGACATTGTTTAGGATGGTCTTAGGAAGTGTCTGAGACATGTCTTAGGATGTAAAACAAAGCTGTTTTAGGACAGTCCTAACTATGATGGTCCTAGGACCATCCTAACACATATACATTTAATTGAAAAAAATATACAGAGATTTCTATGACATAGATTTTATTGTATTTTAATATTTATATATGTAAAGAGAGGGAGGGTGACTTGTATACGGAAAACAATTAACGCAAAATAAAAGTTAAAGATTTAACGTAATACTAATAAATACGTTAATTAAAAATATGATGGAAGATATAAAAGATTTTAATACGAAAACAAAAGTAAATAGTCACAAAACTTTGTTAAATGCGATATTCGTGCTGCAATTTTAGTACCTAAACTAGTTTTGTCCTTAGGTCCACTCGATTTCATTACATGTATCGAATGAGGATTAGTTAAAAAAAGAAGTATTTTTTTCCCATATCTAAATTTTTATTGCACCGTTTTGGTAAGTCGCAAAAATGTTGCTTTACTGATAGTATTTTTTAGGCTTCAAAAAAGGCAACACGAAATAATTTAATGTAATACAATTGAATCTTTAACAAAAATTGAAAAAAAAAAATTGTTTTATAAATTTAATTTTTATAATAGTTTGATAGTTTAATATTGTATAAGTATTTTTAGTATTGAGTTTATGCCATATTTGCTGTTTTTATTACGTTTTAGGACATTGTAACCTTTAGGACTATCCTAAGACACCTATTTGTATGTCCTAACTTTAGGACCAAATTTAGGACATATCTTATTTTAGGAGATTTTCGTTAACCTGACTTAGGACTAAGACGTGTCCTAAGACCATTCTAAGACATGTCCTAGTCCTAGGACAGCTTCGTTGACACGGCCCCTGATCAATTCAAAAAAATATATATACAGAACATAGATGAAAACAATACGAGTACAAATGTATATGTAGATCGAACAGGAATTGATTTTTATGTATAATAATATTAGTATTGAAGATTTTGTAGTTGTTATCAAAATATACTTTTTCCCTCATACTTAAAACACTCTTTAGACTGCTGTATGAACTGTGTATCATGTATATATTTATAACACTTTTTTAAATAGAAACGAAATTTTTTATCCACAAGGTGTACTTGATTTCTTTAACATAATTAATGTACTTGTTCATCATTACACTACTAATACTTTTCTTATTTTTATGATAAGAACTGAAGTAAGGTTCTTATGGTTTACTGAAAGAGTACAATTGTCTTTATGGAATTCATTTGTTCTTTTTTTTCTATTGAAAAAGCGTCTCCTTAACTTTTTATTACCGATACTTCACTTGTACAACGTAATTAATTTCACTGAGAGAAAAGGTGTAATGAAAACTGCAATTATTAAAAAATGAAATTTAATTTCCAATGCATTTTGAAAAATGACTGCAAAAATCAATCATTTAAAAAAAATCCTGAAGCTTTTCAGGAATTTTACAAAATGCCTAAATTTAGAAAATGCATGTAACATATATAATTATGTATATATATAGGATTATTATCTACATCAATTACTACACAATTGAGGTCGCGGTACAGCAACAGGTGTGTATTTCCTTCAAGGTTGTTATTTTATGCTTCATAAAATAATTGTCGTTTATAAATAACACATAAATAATTTTTCAAAGATCTTTTATTAGAAAAAAAATAATTTCTAAATTAACATTTAACTATTTGATATAAATATATTTTACACAAATCATCATTTGACAGCATCAACAGCTGGCGTAAGAATATATACATTATACTTGTGGATGTGTTTCACTATGAAATAGGTGATTTAATTTGTCATTTATGAAATATATCTCTCCAAAACAATAGACAATATGCATTTTTTTTAACGGTACGGGCCGAACATTTCTTTTTGAATTGAACATTATCCTGGCCTGGTAAGAAATGAAAAACAAACTAGGATGAAAATGAATGTTATGCACAAATGTAGGAAATTGTGGTATATATAAGATGGAAGAGAAATTTTTTGCCTAGCGAAACATTGTAAAATAATATATTAAACTGGCCTAATTATTGGTAGAAACGAAGATATCGCATGGAATGAATTATACCCCATATTCGCACACGAAAACAAATGGATATCATCCTACATGTATCTATAGACTGATAGTTTGACCTTCAGTCGCGGGTACATACATTGTTTAATATACGAAACAGTAAAGTTGTATTTAAAAAAAAAAACGATACCCACTTGAAGACAATCCAGTGCTATATGTACGAAGTATAAATATAATTTATAAGACACTGCATGACATTGAGAATAACAATATGTGAAGGATTAACGGGATACCCGTTTTATATAATAAATATCCAGTTTTTACAAAAACAAAAACCAAACCATCTGGTCTTAGAAAATAAATGTAAGATAATATCACTGTATTATCGAAAACTGACAACTATGTCATTTTATGGTCTGTTTCTTTTTGTTACTTCTTCTTCTATTCATTTTAGAAACAATAATATTGGAAAATATGTTAAGTGAATTTCTTCCACAAGAAATTAATATTTCATGATAACGACGAGGAACATTTGGACGTCATTTGAATGGATCAACTGTACGTTATGCGGGATTTATTACTTATTTATGATAGGATATGCAGGAATTATGTAGTACTTATAAAAGGTTATGCGGGAATTATTTCTTACGTATTATAAATTAAACTATTAACCAAAAAATGCAAAAAAACACCCATATATTTTCAATTAAACAATGTAAAACAAAACATTACTTTTTAAATGTTTATATTATAGATTCACACAGTATTAACTATTAAATATTGTCTTGGATTTATGCATAATTGTTTTTTTTTTTTTTTATAAATGTCATGTTTTACCAGACGTGTGTGTAAAAATGTAAATGAAATATACAAAAGCATCATAATAAAGTAAAAGGCATTATTTCCCAATATGTATACTTTGCATCATCTATTTCCTTTAATACACGGATTACACGTATGAATACAATACAGATACAATACAATGCATATTGTGTTTTATCCAATAAACGGATATGAGTGGATTTTATTTCAATCTCCCCTGAATACCTCAACAAAGAGAAACCCGTATGTGTGGTCTGATTTCATTCCCCATTCATCAGCTATCTATCACAGCAGAACGAGGTAAAGTCGACTTGGCAAACGTCCAAGTAATCATTGGATTTTTTCTCAGTCAGAAGCACGCATTGGATTTGTGAACTTCTCTTAGCGTTAACAAGTCAATGTCTCTCAAGAAATAACATATAACGCCAGTGATGATTAAAACTCTATATTCCGACTTTACATTATACCAAAATAGTATGGTCTTTCTTTGTTTTTGTTATTCTATAGATAAATATGTATCCTATTGAAATAATCTTTTAATTGCATACGTAGTTTAGAATTATTGGCAAAATGAATGCGTACCAGATTCTAGGACTAAGTAAAAATGTCATTGTAATAAAAAGATTTACGTTTTTTACATCATTTTGTTAAATTTTATCGAAGTGAAAGGTTACATCAAATTAGCACGACAAGGTTGGTTCTTGTATTTGCAGGGCTCCTTTTAAGCCACCTTTTTCTTAAATGTCCTGTACTACGTCAGGTATATAATAGTTATCCAATAGTTCGTTTCTATGTATGTTGCAACGTTGTTTGTTTGGTGGTGTTCTCGAAAGTATCATTAGATTCGTCCTAAGTAAGAGATAAGACCAATTTTAGGATGAACTTATGATCAACTTAGGACACTCTTAATTTGTGTCTCGAAGCTATCTCAGACGCATATTAAGTTAGAACTTCCTAATCGTATCCTATGTGCGAAATTGTAAATAGTTCAAAGTAATTGTTTGATAATTGACGAAACCAATTAATATTTTTTTTTACGAAATTTCATAATTACATGTATTTAATTAAATGTATGAATTCAAATGTAATAATAAAATAAAATCAAAAACTTAAACTGGAAAACAATTTGTTTTGAAATGAGAATATTGAATTCGTATTGTCATCATATCGTAAAACACGAAGTTCAAAGTTTAAAATCATGCACAATAACCGATGGTGTGCTTCATTTTATGTTCATCTTCATTTATAAAAATGAGAAAAAAGCGTGCACAAAGTTAGAATGAAGATGTGATGATCTTAAGACACCTAATTAGGTGTCATAAAGTTAGGACGAAAAATGTGATATTTTATAAGTTAAGAGAGCTTCGAGAACATGGCTTATGACAAAGACTTGTCATACGATGGTTTTAGGACACGTCCTAGTCCTAAGATAGCTTCGAAAACACCACCCCAGATTTGTTTCACGCAATCGATCTATGACTTTTAAGCAGTATACAACTGTTGCCTTTATTTACATACCATTTTTGCTACTTTTTAAGTACTATCATTGCAATAGAAAATAACAGTATTTTTCGAGTATCAAATTTAAAATTGTTTTTATATAAAAAAATAAATATAAGATTTGAAATGAGTGCAAATGTATAAAACTCTTCACCAGATATCAAACGACGTAGAAGTAAACAACTATAGGTCATCATACGGTCTTCATTGACCTTCAAATAATTGAAAATTAAGATAACACTAAATTTGCTTTTGCATTTGTATTAGTATACACCTATACAAAATGATCTGCAAATCTTAAATACGATTATCGAGCATTTAAATTTTGTAAAGCCTTAGGGACACACATGTACGTATTAAAATGATAAGGCTTATTTGAATATAAATAAAAGTATATATTGGAAAAATGTCAATGAGACGTCAACCCAATGATATGATAATGAAATCAAAAGATATATATATACGATCGTCAACAAGTGTTTATAGTTATTCCACATAGAAGGACAACACAGGGACTCATAGTAAAAGAAATCTTCAAATGAATAGACACAATATATAAATTAAGTTGGAGGAAGATGTCAAAAATGAAAAAGATTTAAATATTGATAGAAACGTTTACTAAATATCATTTCAAGAAGACAGATATATTGCAAATGCATGTTTGTATCTTGCTTGTATTCAATTTTTAGACAATAATATTTCACGTCTTTAACAGCGATAACTTTGTTTATTAATCAAACAAATTAAGAAATAATCATTTGAATCTCTCTTCTGTCTTGATAGACGTATAATTATATTATTGACACAAACTTTAATACGGTATATCTATATAATTGTTCTCGTACTTGGCTTTGTTATTGTTGTCTTTTACTCTGACATTATACAGAAAATACTTGTATTTGCACTGATTATTTAGTGCATTCTGTCAGGCACCTTGTGTTATTCAACTGATCGTCAAACATCGTTTGTTTTGTCTTCATTTATATCTTATGTTTATGGTCTTTTGTCATTTAGCGAATTTGTAACTAATGGCAAATGCTTGATATAGACAGTTAACTCTGTTCACTGCTTTCCTTGAATAATGATGATTTATAACTGGCCATTGTCTATTGTTGAAGACTGGGTTTTGCGTTGTTTGTTTGCTATCTTATTTAAGTATACATTATATCTCCTTTTATACGTTTATAGAGAATGTGGTATGATTATCAACGAGATAACTTTTCACCAGTAACAAAATGACGTAGAAGGTAAGCAAGTATAGATCAACGTGTCACTTCAACAATGAGCAAAAGACATAGCAATCTAAATAAACGGCACCAAAATGATGATTTCGCTTCCATTTGGTTTTGAAAAATGAAACTATATGTGTGTATATCTTTTCCACGAATGTCTATATATAGTGTACATCTGTTATTGTTACATGAATGTGCCCAATCTCGCTAACAATCATAAATTTTTAATCCCTTGAATAAGGCACAAGTTTCGTTGTTCTAATGCCCTTTTTTGTATGTCATTTTGTGTTCTATATTTTATAATATCCAAACTTATGGTCATGACTATATACGTTAAATGTTTTCCAGAAACACGTGTAGAGCAAATTCAAATTAAATCATAAATTGATTTTAATAAGAAAACATAATATGAATTTATTTGCTTATTAGATTTTTTTGATATAAACCTATCAAAGGGATAGTGTCAGTGAGGTAATCTCAAGTTCGTGAAAATAAGATGAAATATAGAGAAATCGCAATGGCAGGCAAATAATTTCAACTAATAATAAAAAAATATCTTCACAAATGTACTGCAGGACCACCAGCTCAAAATAAATAAATTTCGCCGATATATAATATAGTTCTACTAAACAAATGATTACATATTTTGATTTAGTTTGGTTCGTACTATATCGTTTTTCGTTAAACATGTATGAAGTTTATTTTTTGTATTATCCTTTTAATCTTTTATAAATAAAAATGCAGTTTCAGGCATTTATCTGCATAAATAACTTGATTTAATGTTTAGAAATATGACATTAAGGTGTTTCTTCTGAAAGAACACGTCTGGAGATATTATTGTTATATATTATATATATGACTTCTTGGAAATGATCCTGATATAGAGAAACAGATATAGGACAAACTGGCTTTAACTCTTTGAAACCTGAGTTTGCGCTTAAGTTCTTGAATCTAGCAAATTAAGTATTGATTTTATATGGTAAAACATAAGAATATGAAACAAAAAAAAATGAAATATTGTCTATTAGGTTGTATTATCTTTTCTTCAATTGGAACGTCTGGTACATCAAATTGGTCTGGTAATTGAAAAAGTAGACGATTTGTCTTTGTTATTTCAGACTTATTGACCGATATATGTATAATGACACAATGGGGTTAGTATTAACTGCATTATGTCTATTTGAGTGTGTATACAGACCAATGAAGTGGAGTTTGTTGGTTTTCAGATGGACAATTAGAATAATCATTCACATATTCAACTTTTTACGACAGTGTTAACAAGGCATTTAATTAAAAAAAAGTTCATAAACAGGACAACATAGTGTTATTACCTTAAATTTTCCAGATTCAGTAACATTTTCATGTGTTGTAGATATGGATTTGGAATGGACTTTCAATTATGTCTATTTTTATGTCAACAAATTGGTACCCTATACCTGTGTTTGCATGGCAATATGAAACGCTGTACTATCTTGTCTGTGTGTGGTTCAATTGCCAAAAACCTGAACCGTTTTGCAAAATAAATGAAAACACTTCTATGTTAATGGTAAAACATAAGAATATAATACTTAAACAGTTCAAATATTGACCGTTGAGGAGGTAATAAGTATAACGATGTATCAATCTATTATTTAATTCGAACGTCAGGTACTCCAATGGTCCTGAAATTAACAAATAATACGCTTTTTACTAGTTATCAAAAGTACCAGGCTTAAAGGTGTATACGCCGCATGCGCGTAACATAAACCGCTCAGATGAAAAAAGTTATAAAGCCAAACAAGTACAAAGTTGAGAACCTAAATTCCTAAAAGTGGTGCCAAATACGCCTAAGATAATCTATGTCTTGGATTAGAAAATCCTTAGTATTTCAAAAACAATATTTTTGTAAACAGAAAATTAATAAAAATGACCCTATCTTTGCTTTACATGTCAACACCGAAGTGCTGACATTTGGGCAGGTGATTACCTCGGGGACGAAACTTAGTACAACAGACTACAAGTATCATTAACACAAACTATTGTTTGACCAACTATGTTCTAATAATTAAAGATATGAGGCGACTGCATCCGATTTACACAGTAGTTATAAATATTTCATCTGTTCTCTTGTTTTAAGAAGAGTAACTAGTTTTGATAAAACAGAAATAGAGGTATTATGTTAAATTATCCACATTCAGTAACACTAACTGAAGATGTTTTGAAATGATGGATTTGGAATGAAACTTTTTTCTGTCTACAAATAGATATCTGATCCATGTTTTGTATTTTTTGTATAATACGCTGTACTATCTTGTGTTTCTATGGGCCAATTGCCAAAACCTGACCTTTGTCTTTTTAGTGATAATATTTCTATTCAAATGGTAAACTATAAGAATATGCTACTTAAACAAATCAAATACTGCCAAATGAGGTAGTATAAAGTATATTGATGCATCAACCTATTCTTCAATTCGAACGTTTGAAACTTCAAAATGGTCCGATAATTGAAAAAGAAGACGTTGTTTACAGATCATTTATAATTATTTGAACGTAGTTCCACAGAACGCACCTACCATGAAATACAATTTTTTTTTTGACCAGTTATATAACTAATAAAGATATTTAAAAATCGTTTGTTTTATGCACACATTTAACATAGGATTTAACTATTTAGTTTAAGTTTAACTATTTAGTTTAAGCAAGGCAACAGTAGAACTGCAAGGAGGAGATCAACGTCACATGCAGAACAGCAAATTGTTCGTCTCCGTAGATTTAGACTATACCAAAGGATATTGAAAGAGAGGCGAACGATACCTAAGGAATATTCAAACTTATTTTTTGAAAACAAAAGGACAATACGATGTTAAAAATGGAAAATATCAAAATGACAACAAAATACACGAAACTTTGAGCAAGACAAACAATTGTATACAAGCATATGAACTATTCAATGTTTTCTTTAGTTTCATTATGGTAATAAGTATGCTGTTTTTACTTGCTTGCAATTCATTTTGTTTGTACTTGAAATAAAATTAAGAATGGAAATGGGGAATATGGCAAAGCGATAACAACCCGACCATAAAGCAGACAACAGCGGAAGGCCACCAAGTGGTCTTCAATGTAGCAACAAACTCACGCACCCGGAGTCGTCCTTGAAAGCCTATTTTATGTTTTGGTTAAAAAAATCATTGAAAACCATTATAGTGTTGTAAATTGTAAATTGTAAATTATCAAACAACATGACAAAATGTGAAACACTTCTCAAGATAAAACCAATGGCATTAGGTTTTCTTTTCTAAAAAACGAACAAAAACAAAACAAGGGTAGACGACAACTACTGAATTACAGGATCCTGGCTTGGAACTTGCACATACAGAATATAGTAGGTTGTAATATGGTTATTAGCTGCCAAACCTTACCCTAAAAAATACTTAACGACATGAAACAGGCGCTCATAATTTACGAAAGCTAGCGGATATCAAATTTCAATTTTTGAATATATCCAAGCTTAAATATCATTCAATACATACTGACTTAGTGTAAAGAAGTTATAAACAATCTGAGACAACCACGACCTTCTTCAATTCCAAAAATATAAGTATCAACAGGGTGTAGGACCATTAGCACTACTAACTGTAAAGTTGTGTTTTATCCACTAGTGATTAAAACTAAATAAATGTTAGAACAGTTGCAGCCAATATTCAAAGAACTTAATACAGTGTTTATTAACATCATATTTCAGAATAAGTTATTCAAAAGGTGCAATACGTTTACATGGACACTACTTAAGTCTTTTTGTATTGCTTTTTGAATAGCATCGCCGAAAAATGAGGAATATATATCCCTGTTATTACAAGTTTTCTTCAAGAACAGCTAAACTTTAAAACCAAACAATTGTATCGGAGAGAGAACTCAGCAAAGGTTTTAATTAATCTGTAATAACGAAATCCCTGATTTGATAATCATTTTATGATTCATACATTGCGTTCGTTGAAATTTAAAACGTCAATGCAGGATACAAGTAAAGCGAACGATTCGGGAAATGTAAGAACCGTAATTATAGGTTGCACTTTGTAAATACAGCTGTTTCTCAAAACACGCCTCTTTTGGGGAGATCTTAAATATTCATAGAAAATTAATTTTGTTTACATACTGGTTCCCAGTTCCATCTCACAGAGACATAACTTGGGAATGTTACCAGTAAATAAACATGTGCATATTGTTTACATTGAAATCTGTGGTAACCTTTCATTCGAGGTAGGGGTAGTTAAGAAAATTAGTGTTAGTTTAAACTCTGTGAAGTTCAGGGCATATAAACGTTGAAAATATGCTGCACAGCCCTATATTTTGACCTTTGAAAAAAATGTTGTGCCTATGAACTCTCAATTCTAGGATAAGATTTTTTCAAAACTTCATAGTAAAAGTGGTACAGTTTTAGCCGTAAAAGGA
This sequence comes from Mytilus edulis, assembly GCF_963676685.1. Lineage (NCBI taxonomy): Eukaryota > Metazoa > Mollusca > Bivalvia > Mytilida > Mytilidae > Mytilus > Mytilus edulis. The sequence continues at coordinate 91,388,857 of NC_092345.1, read as the reverse complement.
GTTCCTATGGGAAATTGCATTGTCAATATTTACAGAAATGCAACCTATAGAAAACTGCCGTCCATAAAATAACTCTAAAATGTTGTTACTATATGCACACAGAACAAGTAAACGCGCGTGAATGTGAAATATTCAAATCCCAAAAAGGACGAATATTGCTGAAGATTTATTTAACGTTAGTTCCCTGTGCTTAAGTTCAATAGAATAGTCAAATAATGCTAGTTGATTTAAAAACGATTATCATTAAGGTTACGAAAATTAACTGTTACAAACAATTAACTGACAGGTCTGCTATTTAGGTGTGTAATTGGTGCATATATATATCTACATACAATCTGCAGATACAATTAATTGCCGAAAGGATTTATAGAGAAGTGAAGAGAAAATTCACAAAAGGGCAAATTGTTCTCAAGAAGGAAATTGAGAGCTTTAATGATATTATCGTAGACTCGGTAAGGGTATTTATCATACTTTATATTGATTGCAGCTAAAAAAAATCAATCTGATTTTTCAAAGGACCATTTCATTTGATAAGATCTTTTTACTGTCAGACTTTTTGCATATATGAACAGCGGGGGCTGTTTACGGTCCTCCTTTAAATCTGCAGGGCAATATTCAGTTTTTACGAAGTACGCTTTTGTGATTTATTAAATAATCGCCCAACTATTATTTAAGACACTCTCTGCACATCGGGAAAAAAATCCGGTGATTTATTTACATTACGCTGTAACAAACGTTTTTGAGTTGAAAGCCAGAAATCAGTTACAGACAAAATAAATCACAAGTGCTTGCAGAGTTCTCTGTCTACGTCATAAGCCTAATCAATAGTTCTATTTTAACCAAATTTTGTTTTTATTGGCTTGATTTACACCACTTGTGTTGCCCTAGAAATGCATGTTCTGAAAGTTATAAAGAAAACATTGCTACATCATTGCCAGCGAAATATGCAATCTATTATTGAGAAAAAAGTAATGTAAGTAATGATATACATTTAGTAAAAAAAACAGACCAGTGCCAAACCAAAACCGGTAAAATACTTACTCTGAGAGATTTGATTGTTTGAGGGCTGAGGGCTTACTTTATCTTTACATTTATGTATAGTGGGTTATAACTAAGTTTATATTTTTATTTATCTCTTTTTAGATTTGTCACAAGTACTCCATAAGAACCACATGTAAAATGTCTAATTGTCATAGGCGCTGACATAAAGACAAGTAATTAAATCATGTAGCCTGTGTTTTAAAGTTGTTTAAACTCCATATATTTTTTTTAGTTTGTAATTTAAGTTTCGATATGTAATCCGGAAGTCATGAAAATTGATTAGAATGAATAAACAAAATATGTTTTATAAACTACGTATAAATCATCACATTTGCCTACATACAGAATTCTAATTACTACATACATGATAATCAGTGGCGTAGCTAAGCCATTTTTAAGTGTACGCCCGAACCTCGGCACGGGGTCTGAGGGCCCCTTCGTGTCCAGGTCATAGCACCTGTTGGTAGTGAGATACCATTTCTGTCAATAAAAACTCACCAATAGCAACATACTTAAGAGTCTATTTTGTTTATCTTTTATGTTTAATTTATTCATTGTGTTGATTTGGTTTTAGAGAAAATGTTCAAATCAGTTACTCTAAATATGTTTAAAAGGAACCATGGGGTAAAGCAATCGCTCAATCAAGACCCCTTTCATGTGCAAATTTCGTTAATGGACATGAACTAATTAATTTTGATAGTTTTCGGGTGTCTTATGAAAATTCGTTAAGGTTTCCGTAGAACCCAGATCTCGCCTGGGTCTATGATTGCTTCCGCAAAAAATAATCCATTTATCAGTCCATTCCAGGATTTAAGAATATTAAACATTTTCTTTAGATATTTTTTCATGATCTTCTTCTGCCAAAGTTTCATGGCAATCTATGAAGGTTAAAAAAATTATCATTTAAAGTATTAAACAGACCGTGTGTTAGTTGCGAAAAGATAAGTCCGTAAACTGAAAAATTAAAACAAAAACACTTTTAAAATTTTTGTTCAGACATTAATCATAAAAAAACTTCTGCTAAGTTTCATAAAATTCGATGAAGGTTAGACAATGTAATTGATGTGTAACAAACAACCCTAGACTGTATCTACTTGTTAACTGCAAAAAGAAGTTCCTTTCATCAGTAAATACGGTAAAATTAAATATATATCCAACTTTCGTAAAAAATAGTTGACAGTCATTGATATCTAAAAAAACTTTTCACAACATGCTGAACCAAGATGTTGACGCTGCCGACGGAATTTAGGATTGCTATGTCTCGCTTTCGAGACTAAAAAGTTGCAGACTCGACAAAAAAGCAAATCTCAAAAGATAATGAATAGCTTTAAACAAAGACAAAGTAATTAGAATTCACAGTAGATTCAGACTTTGACAAAAAATGAACAAATGTATAATACGATACCTTTTGATTGAAAAGTAAATTTCGTCACTTTTATTTGCAATTATAAAAGCCATTGAAGAAAGATATGCAAGGCTTATAATATGGGGACGAAGTCCCCAATTACGGTAGAAAAATCAATTAAAAAAAAAAAAAAAAAATCGTGGAAAATTTCCCGAATTTTTCATTCTACTAATGAACTCAAAATCGTTAACTTTTTTTTTCAGATCTAGTTCCTGTTCCGGTTTTCCCCGCATTTGCGCAGAAATCTGTCTTGTTTGCATGAGACTTTGAAAAAAAATTATATTTATCAGTCTAGTAAAATATAAGTTTGGAACTCAATACAGTTTCATTTTTAATAATTGTTTGATTTGAAAAAAACGTTACCTGATGGAAGCGTTTCTTTTGTTTACATTGAATATGACGTCATAACTTAAAGAACGTCACAGCTAAATCCCTAACAACAGAACCAAAATCGGGAACGTTACGGTATTTCCGTATCCTTTATTTTAACATGTTTGAAGTAAAAAAATAATACATACAGACTTCGTCCCCATTCACAGGTTATGCCTGCCTCATATTATGATTTTAACCAGTTCTTCTTAATGTATTGAGATGAAAACATTCTTTTTACGAAAATTTAAGTGTACGCCCGGGCGTTTTGACGTAAACGTAGCTACGCGCCTGAATTAATTTGTTTTTGTATGTAACCAAGTATTTGATAGAAAATTTATATTATTGAGAATACAACAACTTATTTTACTTTTTAAATAAATATGAAACTCGTTATATATCGTTAATATGGGTCACTTGTAATCAATCGGAAAAAATCTTCATCAATGAAATTACGTATAAAAGTGCACGTTAATGGAAATAAAATTATAGTGTAATTTTGCAATGCATTAAAAGTCTCATAGAATTTAAACCTTAAAGATGATGTTATACTTAATTTTTCTGCAGTAAAAGTAATGATAAGCTGCAATAAAAAAAATGAAATATATTACATAGATGCATATATAAACTTTATGTATGTATGAGCCTGTAATTCAGTTGTTGTCATTTGTTTATGTGTTACATATTTGTTTTTTCGTTCATTTTTTGTACATAAATAACCGCTCGCGTTTGAATTGTTTTACGTTGTCATTTAGAGGCCTTTTACAGCTGACTATGCGATTGGGAGTTGCTAATTGCTGAAGGCCGATCTGTGACCTATAGTTGTTAATTCTGTCTCATTTTAGTCTCTTTTGGAGAGTTGTCTAATTGGCAATCATATCACATCTTTTTTTTTATATCAACAACTATATTAAGGTGTAGTGGCATAGGTATAGATTTTAACCAATACGTTTTCTATAACAATGCATCATTCTTATCACACCCACGTTAAATGAACAATTATTATAGTATAAAAAAACAATATATAAGTTAATGAAAAGAATGAAGATTTTAGTTTAATCGATATAATCTGGCTTTATTCTAATTCTGTTGATAAGAATTGATAAGACTATCCTTAAGTACTTTGCAAAGGATAATAATATTAAAATCAATAATAATGATTATAAAAATAATAATGATTAAAATAATAATAATAATAATAATAATAATAATAATAATAATAATAATAATAATAATAATAATAATAATAATAATAATAATAATAATAATAATAATAATAATAATAATACAATGAAAAAGCAGACAAATACGAAGAAAACATTTTTGTTCAAACGATTTAATTTTATAAACCGAATTACAAATTAATATTAACAGAAATAACAGATTTATTGTTCCGATTGGGTCGCCGGACAATTACTTAAATGCATTTTGACAATTTAAAAAAAATCATTTCCTTTTTGAATATATCTAATGGATATAACTATGTTTTATCATTTATAGATTTAATAAAAATATCCTTTTGAAGTGTACATATTTTTTTAACCTATTCTGCAAATGATTGTTGAATAAATGTTTGTTTTTTCTTTTTATTACGGAAATCAACAATATACAGATCCATTAAGAGTCAATATTATCTTCGCAATCGTATATAGGTCAGCCTTCATGTACACTCGATACAATTATACAACCACCAACATATTAAATGTTGCAATCATTCATAATTGTATTTACCTCGACAACCTACGATCAGACAACTAACACAACTTGTTAAGTACAACGTGACCTTGCACTTCCTCTGAAATTGTACCACAATCCTTAATGTTCCTCCAGATTAAACATATTTTTCGTGATCACAATTGCAAGCTTTGACGTCACGTAGACGAAATAATCAAATTGAACATTGCTATTAAACATAGCTATAACCTCAGTGCATTGATTCGAAAATCAATACACAAAACGTGTATTTAGTTGCTTTAAATCTTGTTTTTCATCGTCCAAGCACGTCTCACAGTAATAAACGAAACAGATCAATTTCTAAACATAAAATAACAGACGCCGGGAGGAATGTTTTCGGGCATACTGTAAAACATGGTATGGTACGATGGTATGGTATGTGGTATGGTATGATGGTATGGTACGAATACCATCATACCATGGTATACATGAATGGTACCATGGTATGGTATGATGGTATGGTACAAATTACTATACCATGGTACAAATTATTATACCATGGTATGAAGCATGGTATGTTTTTTCAAAAGAGGAAATTTTGAAAAGTTAATAAACCTATTCTTAAACAGGATTTTATTAAATATCTGTTTTCTTTCTTTCTTTTTTGACCTTTTCCAAAACAAACTTTTTTTTCAATGAGAAACAGGAATTGAAAAACAATGTAAACAAAATATTCATTGGTTCAATTTTAAAATCTATGATCATTTCAAAAAACATTATCAATGCTAATGGGTTTGGATGACTTTTAAATAAAACAGGGATTTAGCTGATTGAGGAGTGGCCACTCCTGTTAACTTTGGGATAAACTATAGATAGGAGACAGTAATGAACTACATTGGTTAGAGGTATATGAACTAGTACACATTTTTGTTCAGAAAACGGCCATATAACTTCTAACCCCACCCCCTTTTTGAAGTTAAATTATTGCTCCCTTAGGAGCCAGCTTCAGCCCGCCTCCTGGTGCAAGATTTTTTCACTGTGTAAGCGACTTTTTTTGTTTACCTTGGACTGTTTTCTACTCTCTGGTCGGGTTGTTGTTTCTTTGACACATTCCTCATTTCTATTCTAAATTTTACGAAGGATTTACTATACTCAAAGACAGTTACATATATGCTGTTTATGTCACTCCTTTGAGCAAGCACCGTAAAGAAAGAAATGGACAGCAAATTTAATGTGATTAGCGTGAATCTTAAAATTCTTGTAAACAACAGGTACATGTAAGATCAGTTTTCAGGGACAAATTATGTCCAAAAACACTTTAAGTGTCTAGTAACAAATTACAGGAATCCCATTTTCATATAAACAGTAAACATTTCAAATTTTAACAGAACAGATGACAGCCAGTGAGTTGAAAACAGTTAACAGTTTAATTTTGTCTCAAATAACAGTTAAAAACACAAAGGCAAAAACAGGTTAACACAAAAAGGTATTGCCCCCCCTTCTTATAAGTTATAGGTCATTATGTTGATCATTTTCTTATACTTATAGTTCAAAAGCAGTCTACATATATAAAGGATACTACATCATTCATTAATATCATTGAGAAATTAGAACCTATGGCAAACAGCCTTTTGGTTTCGTATAATATAACACAGATGTTTACTAATCTTCCTCAAACGTCCTGTAAACGAGCCCATGACAGTTTTGACAAATCAAGCTCTGTCATCAACATTTGTTGAGAATTTTTTTAGAAAACATAGCATTTGAATGCGATGGAAAAATTTATAAACAAATAATAGTTGCGGCAATTGGTGCAGTCCCTTCACGGGAAATCTGTGATATACTTAATCATGTTAATATATTCGAAATATTTAATTCTGCATTACATAATATTCTATCATGGCAGATATAGGGACAATATGTATTCATAATATTCGATGGAACATCAGATGAAATAATAGATTTTTTTCGTCTAGCAAATTATTATAACCCTTTATTAAAGTTAAAAGGAAAAAAAATCGTTCTTAAATGTTGATGTAATTAAAGGTCAAATATTTACAACACATGGCAATTATAATTGACATTGAAATACATTTTAAAGAAACCTATTCCTATCTCTATCTGCACAGAAATAGCTGTCACTCTCAGCATGTATTAAAAAATGAAATAAAATTGTTTAAGAAAATCTCGCATAATAAAAAAAAAAGACTCATTCCTTGGTTGATATTGTGTATTAACTTCCATAATGCACATTTATTTTACATATAATTGAAGAAAACAAAATACACTCTACAACATGTGGTATCTATCAACTAACATAGTATTATATTAGTGACAGTTTTAGTATGGTGTTTTCTAATCACCACTGGAGATGCATTCACCTTTTATTCACATTTTTAATTGAATTTATTGGCCATAGATGTAGACAGAATATGCAACTGTTTAAAGTGTCATATTTCAAAACAATATATAAGTTGACCATTGACAGAAGGTTATGCAATAAAACTTTAACTACATTATCTAGATTATCATCAAAAGTTACAGAATAATTGACAGCCATTTATAATGTGTCAGAACAGGACATTATATCTATCTTATCTTGTTATCTGAGATGTTTAAATTGAGTTTTCTCTTGTTTTCTGTTCACAGCTTTATACATGTAAGTGATAGTCTATCTGGTTTGTCTACATCTATTTCGTAAAATATTAATTTAATAAATAAAACATATATATAATGTCAACAAATTAAAACAAAATCATAGTTCATATTACCTAAATTAATTTTTCAAAATTTCCTACTTCAAAAAACCATACCATGTTTCATTCTATCAAGTTATACCATGGTATAATAATTTGTACCATGGTATAGGAATTCGTACCATGGTATAGGAATTTGTACCATACCATCATACCATACCATGGTACCATTCATGCATACCATGGTATGATGGTATACGTACCATACCATCATACCATAACACATACCATACCATCATACCATACCATGTTTTACAGTATGCCATGTTTTCGATCGTATAACTGCAGCTTAATGCATAATATATTATCTTTATTGTTTTGACTCTGAAAATGTAAAAACGGCTTTCCTAGCATGCTCCAAGGCGTTTACATTTTCAAGTGCATGGCCCTCGTTGATGCTACCAATCCATTTAATTTACAGAAAAAACAAAATACTACATTGATTCTTCAATTCTGATTTTGTAAGACCTCAAAGGAATTGTATGATAACTGTAATACACAATTCATAAATATATTACTTACGTTTACAGTTGAATTTTATACCTTTTCTTTGCCTACAGTTGTTTGGTAGAGTGGTCAAATATATCCGAAGACATAAAGGATATAATTAGAGATAATCTAAAGACATATTGGGACAGACACTTATACATAAATACAGAATGTGGCGGGGTTAAACATGTTCTTCTTTTGTTAATTTTCACTAGCATAATTTCTAAGCAATAATGAAATAGGTTTTCTAATAGGGAATAATGTTATAAAAAAGAGGAAGCTGGGAAAGTTTACGTTTAAGTGGGTTTGAATTGGATGTTTTGTCTTTAAAAAAAGATATAAAGCAAAATATTTGATACATTATTTGGCTTCATATTCTATCATTACAATTGATTAAGGTTACATCTTGATATAAAAACACTCAAAATTCATTATGCCAAAACACCAAAATATTCGGGTCAAAAGAGTTCATCCTAACTTAAGTATGTCCCAAAGTATGTCTTTGGACTTATCAAAGTACTCATTCCATAAAACAGGTCCAATAAAGTTGTTTATCATTCATTTCTTAACTCATTATGTATCCCTAATTTAGAAAACTAATAACAACGTCTCATGTTTTTTTTTATGTTACTAACTTTAAGATAAACAGTTCTGATTTTTCGTCTCGTCCAAGAAAGTATGTAGCTCGGCATTTGTCACGATTCCGTTTTTTGTTCAAATTTATGCGTATTTTAACCTGAACGAAATAGTTTAACATAGTTTATATGAATGATGCATAAGAATTACATTTGAACTTTGTAAAGTACGATACTTATCAAATTAATTGAACTCGCTACACAATAGATACGTATGTGTACCATTTGTACCGATAATATACTTAAGTTATACATGTGAATGCTTAGTCAGTTCATCTCTTATATAAGACGTCATTATATTTCACGGTTGTGTTTTGTTCATCAGTTACATCATTTATATCATTTTTATCGTTTTACTAGTATTGTTTAAAAAAAAATGATTTGTTAATTTAAGTTTCTGCTTAGATTTATAGATAGACAGCCCAAAACTAATTGTTAGGGTCAAATCTAAGCATTGCTTTGTAACCCAGCCCTAATAAACCGACTTAGCAAACTATGATTACAACTAAGTATCCATTTTAAGTCGGTTGAGTTAAAATTCGAACAATACTAAGATGAAAGGAAAATCTCGTTATTTTGTCTTTTTTCAGATGGAATCGAATAGATCAGCTTTTAAAACATTCGTAAACTACTATTGTCTCAAATTTATTTCTGTAAAATACATTAAAAAGTTAGTAATAGCTGTCCTAAACCCCTTTGCTAAACATAGTCATGTAAACAATATTGATTTTCAAGATGATATACGACAGTTACGGTCTTACATAAACTGATATTTCTTATAATTATTGAATGTTTGCTATAATTTATGTTGCATGGAGATGGAGTAATAATAGTAATTCTTAAATATATTCCCGTAATGTCTTTTATTATGTTAAATATAACACCAGTTTATTTTTATTTATATCTAAGATTATAATGACTTAGATTCCACGATGTCGGCTTACAGAAGCAGTTTAAGCTGTCTCAATATAGGGTGGTCGTTAGTGAGAATAACCTAAGAACTTTCATGCGACATATCCTTAAAGCATCGAAGCATTCTGTAGTTTATTAAAGCTAGGAGTTCTATATTATTATAGTTATTATTATACAGTATTTATAACAGCGCATAATACAATATTAAAATTACTCTAAGCGCTTTACAATATATTTCCATATACATATATAAGTATTAACAATAAAATATAAAAGCCCATGTTTAAAATTTTTAAAACAAAAAGATTTGAAAAATTAGAATTGATAAAACAATAAAATTAATATAAAATGGGCATGATAAATTAAGGAGATATTGAATCGGTACCAATAAAAGTAAGTTAAAACTTCAAAATATTTGCTAAAAAAAATCTAAAGTAACCAATAAAAGTATACTAAATTAAAAATTCGAAAAAAAAGTAGTAGCTTAAAAATTCAAAAATTACAATGATGTAGAAATATTTTTTAAAGAACTATTAAAAGCATGTCTATATAAATGAGTTTTCAAATGTTTCTTAAAAACGTTCACACAATGGATGTTTCGTAGATCACTTGGTAGATCATTCCACAGAACGGCTGCTGCTTTGTCGAATCTTCTGTCCCCATATGTTTTAGTTCTTACACGTGGCGTTGTTAAAATCATGGAATTTTCAGATATAAGTGCTCGCATTGGTTTGTATATTTCAACGAGTTCTTGTAGGTAGACCGGTGCCTCCTCGTGCAAAGCCTTGAACACATACACAAGAAGTTTATACTGGCATCGGTATGTTACAGGCAGCCAATGGAGAGACTTGAAGATTGGTGTTTTGTGGTCGTACTTCCTCTTCCTTGTAATGACCCTAGCTGCTGTGTTTTGGACTCGTTGTAACCTTTGAATAGATGTTGCTGGGAGTCCATACAGTAATGCGTTTCCATAATCTAAACGGGAGGTTAAAAGAGAGCATACTAACGTTTTGCATGCTTCTTCTGTAATAAATGGTCGAATTCGTCCAATGTTTCTGATCTGATTGAAACATAATTTTGAAACAGCACTAATTTGTTTGTCTATTGTCAAAGTTATTTCAAAATAAATGCCTAGATTTTTTACGCAATCAGCATCACCAACAATGATTCCACCAAGATTGAGATTCATGTTTGAAAGGTCCTTCACTCGGTTTTTTGGAGCAAATACTATCAGTTCCGTTTTATTCTCGTTTGATTTTAACATGTTCGAGCACATCCACTTGCTGATATCAGCTACGCAAGTCTCAAGTCGCTTTGATATGTTCGTCCAATTATCGAGTGGCTTGAACACGAGATAAACTTGTGTGTCGTCTGCATAACAGTGATAACTCATGTTATGGCGTTTACATATTTCGCCAATTGGTCTTGAGAAAATGCAATAAAGTTTTGGTCCCATGACCGATCCTTGAGGAACACCAAAAAGGAGACGAATCTCATCTGAAAGAACAGAACCAATAGCGATTCGTTGAGTCCGCGTCTTGAGATACGACTTCAACCAACAAAGTGCTGTACCGGTAATCCCACATGAGTATTCCATCCTCTTTATCAGAATAGGATGATCTATAACATCGAAAGCAGCCGATAGGTCTAGCATTAGTAAAACGGCACAACAGTCGTTATCAAGTGCAACAGTGATGTCATTATGTACATGAATTAATGCTGTCTCGGTCGAATGACACGCACGGTAGGCTGGTTGCACATTGTCGTGAAGAGAGTTTGTCGTATGATGGTTTTCAAGGCGGGTCTCAACAACCTTTTCGACTACTTTGGATAACGGTCGATAATTCTTCAATACCTCTTTGTCTAGACTGGCCTTTTTTCAAGAGTGGTCGAACAACTGTCTCCTTAAAAGATGGTGGTACACAACACTGTTCGAGTGACAGGTTCACTATCTTGGTGATAACGGCAACCAAACTGTTCAAACACGGTTTTAATATCTTTGTCGGAAGTGGATCTAATTCGCATGATTTTGATGGAGCTTTCAAAATAATTTTACGTACTTCCTGTACAGATGCAGGTGTAAAGAAGGTGAGTGGTTGGCCTTCAAATTTTAGATCGTACTTGAATTCTTCATTCTCATATGCAGACGATTCATTCACTAAGCAAAGGTTGGTCCTTATTGTTTCGATTTTTCCAAGGAAAAAATTTCCGAATCTATTTTATAATTCAAATTAACTCTGATGCGATGGCAAAACCACATCGTTTGTGTTTCCCATTAGACCGTTTGTGAGCTTATGCAGTTTACTATATCGCTGTCCTTTGGATATACATGTATATCACGGATTACAAATGTGACGAGGTTTGTGATTGGATAATAACACAGAGATGTCAGTATATATTCAGGAAACTGCCGGGTATATACGACGTTTTTATCCCCAATTGGAACCTCAAAAACGTCATCATAACACCGGTTACTATGTGACGTAGTCAAAAGCTATCAGACTGTCAAAGCCTCACAGAGGGAAAATAATGACGTGCTTCAGTCAATAATACATGTTTGATACAAAATCACGCAATTTACCCCGGCTAACTTCATTCAGGAACTTCTTAGGAAGAAAGATAAGAAGTTAGCACTATCCCTTAACTCTACGTTTCGCTATATAGATGATGTTCTTTCACTAAATAATTCAAAATTTGGTGACTATGTGGAACGCATCTATCAAATCGAGCTAGAGATAAAGGATACTACAGATACAGTTAAGTCGGCCTCATATCTTGACTTACATCTAGAAATTGACAATGAGGGTCGGTTGAAAACAAAACTTTACGACAAAAGAGATGATTTCAGCTTTCCAATTGTGAACTTTCCATTTCTAAGTAGCAACATTCCAGCAGCACCTGCATACGGGGTATATATCTCCCAATTGATACGATATTCCCGTGCTTGCATTTCCTATCATGATTTTCTTGATAGAGGGTTGCTGCTCACAAGGAAGCTATTAAACCAAGAGTTCCAAATGGTGAAGTTGAAATCATCCCTTCGTAAATTTTACGGACGCCATCACGAGTTGGTTGACCGTTATGGAATAACCGTATCACAAATGATATCGGATATGTTCCTTACGTCGTAACTACAATCCCCTTCCCTTTCCTGAATGTGACCTACCGAATTAGACTATTTACCGGATTTGTTATCACATAAGCAACAGGACGGGTGCCGCATGTGGAGCAGGATCTGCTTATATTACCCTTCCGGAGCACCTGAGATCACCCCTAGTTTTTGGTGGGGTTCGTGTTGTTTATTCTTTAGTTTTCTATGTTGTGTCATGTGTACTATTGTTTTTCTGTTTGTCTTTTTCATTTTTAGCCATGGCGTTGTCAGTTTGTTTTAGATTTATGAGTTTGACTGTCCCTTTGGTATCTTTCGTCCCTCCTTTACACTTTTAATACTTAAATTTAATGTTAAAAGTGTTATTATAAATTATTACATACACGATAAAATATGTTCACAGCAAATAAGAAAATCCTTCACGTATGCCGAACATATCAGGTAGGGTTTTTCAATATATATGTGTTGTCAACAAATACCTGCACTGGAAAATAACATTAAGTCAGGGGTAATCCGTAATATATGTGTAATTCAGGTCTCAGAAAGGGTATATACTGTGACATTCCCGGCTTAGGGCTTATATCCCCTGAGCCTTCGGCTCAGGGGATATAAACTCTAAGCCGGGAATATCACAGTATATACCCTGTCTGAGACCTGAATAACATATAATATATACATGCACATTTATATATTTCATGTTTAAACTTTATAGAAATATTTCATAAGAACCAATCAAAATAAACATGCAGATAATAATGTTTTTGTTAAATAATACAAATGAAAGTTATACATTGTTACATTTAAAATAGAAATGAAGTGAAAAAACCAAAACGATGGATTATGGTACATATACAACTGTATAAATATGACCAAGATTCGAAAAATGCCTATCTATGGTAAATCAGTATACTCTAAGATAAGACCATTCTATTTTATGTAAAATGTGTGAGAGCGACAATCCTTTTTTGTTGAACTTTTTATGCAAAATTCATTATTTATATAGAACAAGGAGAAGATCTAAGTGTACATAAAAAATCACAGCAACCTACGTCGTTTAAAACACAACTATCAGGCTTTTATACTTCCCATGGTAAATTTTGTTAGCATTGTCTTATTTTATGTACACACATTAAAAGCATATTTTTGTTTTAACATGTAAATTAAATTTTGTTTTTTAAAAGAAAAAGAGGAAATGAATTAATGAAGTCCACGGACTATGTACATTTTTTTTAAAGTGTAACTGTGTATTTCCAGTTATAACGATGTTCACAGCTTGTTTTCAGCCCAGTCATAATTGGATAAATAGAAATAATGACAAAAAATCTTTTCGGAGGAGAAACAAGAAAAACTCATGGCATCTGTAGTCAAATTGACAAAAGGAAATTGGTATATTACGAATGGATAACCAAGCTGATAAAGAAAAATTTTCTAAATGATTTTTGTGCAAAAATATATTTTCATGATGTGTTGAATTGTCATTGATATGGTTATATTTATAAATTTACTGTTTACAAATTTTTGAATTTTTTGAAATACTAAGGCTTTTCTACCTCAGGCATAGATTACCTTAGCTGTATTTTGAAAAACTTTTAGGATTTTTGGTTCTCAATGCTCTTCAACTTCGTACTTTATTTGGCCTTTTAAAAAAAAATTGGATTCGAGCGTCACTGATGAGTCTTTTGTAGACGAAACGCGCGTCTGACGTATATACTAAATTTCGTCCTGGTATCTATGATGAGTTTATTTGCCTGACGTTTTTAAAGTATTGCGATCGCGTATGGAGCTATGTTAATTTCTAATTGATTTTCATGCGCTTACTATTGATCCAGTTAAATGCTGTTTTAACATTTATTGCAGTCAATCTTCAACGCAAGAGATTTTAGTAATTGATTTAATCTTTATGCATTCTTTTTTTACAAAAAAGTAAATATTACGATAAAAAATCGAAACGGAAAGTCCCTATTAAATTGCAAAATAAAAAAAACCTTTAACACATCAAACAAATGGATAGCAACTGTCATATTCCTGACTTGGTACAGGCTTCAAGTTCTTATGCAGTGGATTTAAGCTGGTTTTATAGCTATCCAAACATCTCACTTGTAATATTGACAAGAATGTGTGAAAAAAACCCACCACCCAGATATAACAGGAACAAATTTCAAAAATAGAGGTGCAGCAGTCAACATTGTGTAATAATCTGAATCACTATAGAAACAAATATGGCAACAAAGAAAAACAAAAAGGCATAAAGACACAGCACATTTAATTCTTAAATTATCATTAAGACATGAATACAAATATATGTAGGAAAGTAAAAAAAACCAATAATCAATGTAAAAAAAAATATAAATATCACGTCTAATTACCATAAAGGTATAAAGTACATTTCTAAACGTTAGAAAATTCAGAGTTTTTAAAAATGATGAGAATAGTAAATGAGTGTTTCCAACCTAAATTCATTCATTATCATGATTTCAAATAGTTTTTTTTGGAATCTACTATTCACTTTCTCCATCTACTGATAGAATTAAGGAGGTCTGATTTTGTAAACTTGTTCAACTCGATTCCTTTCTCCAAATCATATAAATTCGTTTTAGTTTTATGTTATTAGCCCTATAAATTTCACTAGTAGGTGAGTTAGATAGTACAACCTAATTTTTTACGCATAGTCTGTATCTGTGCTGCATAAAGATAAACAGCGACGGGTTATCGAAAGACGTGTACAATCAACAAGTCTACAATCTTTTTAATGGACTTTGAAGTGGTGCATGTATCAACAGGCATTAAATCGACATTATATTCGTCTAAACTGCAGTAAAATCTACGCAACGAGAATCAATAATGCACATTATAACTATTAAACATCGTAGATAATATTCAGCAGCATATCATATATTACATTTGAAGGATACTTTCGATTGTGACGCAGCTGCTAAATGCAGTACACTTTATGTGTATAAAGAAGAATATTTAATCATTCGCAGGTTAATGTGTACAGATACATTGTCTTAATTTAGTTGGATTGGTATTTATTATTCATCAATGTATTTCGAGTGTTGTTAATGACATAATAGTTTATTTGTAGTATAATTAGCTAAATTTTGAATGAATAGAAATATATAAAAAAATAGATATATCGTTTGGCGTACACAATTTTAATCCTGGTGTCTATGATGAGTTAATTTTTATATATATACAGTATTTGCCAGTTACATATTGGAAGGGAAAATATATTTTCACCCCCTCAAAATTAGCAATGCGCTGGTTCATTTCCTCGCAACTTGTAGCATTTTGACATATGTTTATTTGTTTTGTCTTTTCTGGGGGTTTGACAAGAAAAACAGATCTTTGATTGTCCCTGTTCATTTATCCACATCTTTCCTGGAATTTGCCTGTCTAGAAGTTGACATTTCCTCGGGTCATATATCATGGATAGTGTTCGCATACTTTGCCTACCATTTTTTTTCTGTAAGGTATTTAGTTTAATCATCAATAAGGAGTTGATTTCATTTCTTCAGTTAGAGCTTGACAGTTTGCATAGACCAGTTTATAGCTAAACATAGAATAGTGTGTTCGCTTGAGATATGCCGTCGTTCTTTATTTTTCAATGCATTGTCTTGTACTCTTACATGTTTTGTTAATATCGGATTGGTTTTTCAAAACTAGTAGTGTAATTGTTTGGTTGACAAGCACCATGACTAAAGGAAAAGAAAAAATAAATTATAGAAAGAAAAAATAATATCATCTAAAGATCGACAAAATGAATCACTTCAAAACCCATTATCAAGTCTTTTGGAAAGTGTACACCTATTAAGATGTGATAAGTCACATTCGGTGATATTAACAATTAAAGAAAGACGACAATATCGGACATGACTTCGACAAATGAAACCTCTTGGGATCATATATTTGCTCCATATGTGCTGCTTAATTTAGCTGCATAAAAAAAAAACTGTATGAAAAAAGTTAAATAGATTGAGGTGAAAAAGTGTTACCTACACACAACAAAAGGTAAAATAACAAAATTAAGCGAAATCCGAGGAATATTCAAAATGGAAAGCCTCTAATCAAATGGCAAAATCAAAAGCTCAAACAGATCAAACGAATGGATAACAACTGTCATATTCCTGATATAATTTCATTTTATTCGAAACAATGTGTAAACAAGACAAACAGACATAATAGGTAAAAATGTCAAAAATAGGGGTACATCAGCCAACATTGTGTTATAATCTTAATCACTATAGTACAAATTAACAAATATGAAAGAACTAGACAACGATTAAAAAACAAATCCGATAAAATTAAAAACGGAAAGTCAATAATCAATTGAGATATTTAAAAGCTTTGAAAAAATCGAACAAATTGATAACATCTGTAATATTCCTGACTTGATACAGGCATTTTTTATGAAGAAAATGTGACTGCTGTAAACGAACAGATATGACTATCAATTTCCGTTTGCAGTATGTGTACTTATTTTTTATTGAATACCTCTAATACTTTATGGTATTTGTCCATCAATGCGATGGGTGCATTTGCCATATTTAGTATAACCTTCCGACAACCAACAATAATTTTACATGATTAGATTTCAATTATGCACGTGTAGTGGGATTTTTTTTTATCAGTAATTGTTAAAATTGGCAGAATTCAAGATTTGGGATGTTCACCATGTCCTTATTCTTCGTTGATAGAAACTGTGACTTCCCATTATATAATTATTTCAGATATGAAAGATATCCACATTAGAAAAGTTTAATTCAGGTATGGAGCATTGAAGATTTGTATAAAAACGACATATTCCCAAACTTTTAAATAACACATGCACCAAAATGCATTGAAAGTAAATATTTGGAAAAGGGGGGGGGTACAATACGATATATAAAATGTGATGTCAATTTGTGAATTTATATCGATGAAACGCTTGGTTGTATTAGTGATAAAAAACAATAAGTTCTTTTTTTCCACAAGGCCTGGATTGCCTAAGTTGTATTGAACTAACCGTTTTTAGAATTTTCGGGAGTTTTTTGCTATCTAACTTCGTATTTGATTTTGTCTGTCAATTGATAGATTTTACTGCAATTGAAAAAAAAACACGCGTCTGGATTACCAAATTATAATCATAAGCTTGGTATTTTGGATGAGTGTTTACAGTCACTGGGTCGATGTCAATGTTGGCAGACGATTCAACCCGAGGGTACTACCAGTCTAGTAGTCAAGACTTTCCTGTTGACATGACATATCATTGATATGTTCAATTTCTGTAAATTTTATGATTATGAAATAGTGAACCTTTCCAAACACATTTTTAGACTTCTAGACTTCTTGGCAACCTTTCGGAATATGATTGGCTTTCAAGTTGTTTGATACGAGTGCCACAAATTAGTCTTGTGTGTAGACATAACGGGCGTCTAGCGTACAAAATATGAGCCTGGTATATTTAATGATTTTCTTTTTGCTACGTCAATTGCGCCTCTTATCTGCATCTAGTAAATCTAACAACCTGTAATGTACGTCGGGGTTTCAGCATAATAAATTATATTTTTGACGTTCATTTCACTTTTTTTTTTAAATGAAATATCTTAGAAGGTATGTTTTACAGTGAAACATGCAGTAGATCTTGTACTTATTTATGAAGCATATGCGAGTGCAAAATTGAGACAGGCGCCTACATTTTCACTTAAAGTGTTAAAGAGAAATATGTCTTTAAATATGTCTTCCATAATTCAATTTGCATTTCTTATGCTTTAATATTGACCAGAATGAAAAATAATGGCCTTCAATATTTCTGTAATTTACATTTTTATCGTAGCAAAAAAAAAAACTATTCAAATTCTGTACAAATCTTTGATATACTTAGTATTCAGATGTGGTGAAAATTAATAATGAAAATATTTAAAGCGATGTCTTGTATCTATCTTTCATAGTATGGTCAAGTATCCTCTCGTGCACAAATATACAAGCAAGGACAAACATGATTCGTTACAAACAGACGGACAGAGTGAAAATTAAATTCTGTTTACAACTCTGGCATCACTACAAAATGTAGACAAATGTCCAAAAATTAAAATAATAATATTTTAGAAAACGTTCTTTTTTTCTTATATTTTCTCCTTTTAACGAGAAAACTTCTGTGTAAACAGTCACCTCTTTCTAATTCCCCAGATATAAAAGGAACTTTCTTGACGAAATG
The DNA here is from genome assembly GCF_963676685.1 of Mytilus edulis. NCBI lineage: Eukaryota > Metazoa > Mollusca > Bivalvia > Mytilida > Mytilidae > Mytilus > Mytilus edulis. Next base: position 91,370,271 of record NC_092345.1, on the reverse strand, counting down.
GTATTAAAAAATAGAGTGAAAAAATAATTTCTTACACCAACGCCATTTGAACTCCGGTGGATATATGTATCAGTTAACATTATAACCAAGAGTTCCAAATTGTGAAGTTGAAATCATCCCTTCGTAAATTTTACGACGCCATTACGAGTTGGTTGACCGTTTTGGAATAACCGTTTTACAGATGATATCGGATATGTTCCTTACGTAGTAACTACAATCCCCTTCCCTTTCATGAATGTGACCTACCGAATTAGACTATTTACCGGATTTGTTATCACATAAGCAACACGACGGATGCCACACGTGGAGCAGGATCTGCTAACCCTTCCGGAGCACCTGATATCACCCCTAGTTTTTGGTGGGGTTCGTGTTGCTTATCCTTGAGTTACCTATGTTGTGTCATGTGTACTATTGTTTGTTTGTTTGTCTTTTTCATTTTTAGCCATGGCGTTGTCAGTTTATTTTCGATTTATGAGTTTGACTGTCCCTCTGGTATCTTTCGTCCCTCTTTTATACTAATCCTTATTTTCATTATTATACTTTTTTCTTTGGTGTTTTGTTTCAAGAAAAATCATGTGAAAATCGCGCAACACTACAATTTTTTTTTAAAATACTTTTTGCATCAAAACAGATATTTGCCTCAAAGCGTGCAAGTAATATTTCATTTTTATATAAAACGTTAAAGAGAACACCAGAAACATCAAATAATGCGAACAAATATTACCATAAGCACCAACAAAGAGTTCGTCTTGTATGACTACAATCTAATTCAGTAGACGTTTCGTAAAAACTTATCTGAATTTAAAAGATACCAGGGTTGTAAAGTATCAGATCACTTGTTTAACTCCTTGTATATGAAAACTGAACTAAAGAGAAATAATTCTGCTTTTTTTTCCTATATCTTTTCTGTTCGTATCCGGTGAATGAGTTCACATTTAAGGCAGAGTTTTTTTATTGTGCTAACATGAATATCCGACAATGATTATAATTGCTTGATTTCTGACAGATAACAACAAGAAATAATTAACAATGAATAATTTAATCTAAATATAATAAATTTACTTTTTTTTTAACATTTCTTTGTCCATATAAAAAAATATGTAGTACAGTAAAAAAACTGTTCCAAAAATTTTAAAACTTTTGCTGAAATATTATTATCTTTATATCGATTTGTACGGTACTTAATAAACTAATAAAGTTCAAATAAAGATTTCTCTACCAGCAACCAATAGATATATCAATTTTTCTTCAGGTAAACATGTATATGAACCAGAGCAGAACAAGCTTTGACAAATCCCTTTGAATTATTGATTTACCTGTAACACCTTGATGAATGCCCACGTGGTCTGACCGACACTATCCAATATTTGTTCTTGTCACGGAAACATCTATGAGATATTGTGACATGCCGTTTTGTAATTGGCAGGTAACACAGCTATTTAAACTATGTCATTTATTGGAAAATAAACTATACACTTTGTTACCGTATAACAATGAAGTAGATTGAATTTTAATACAGGTAGACGTTTAGAAAAATAATATTGTATATTTCAGCTGCATGTTATTTTAATTTTTACAATAACCACTAACCCATGAAGACAAGATTTTATCTCAATATAAATATTTTTGTTAAAATATTCTTATAAACATTAAAAAAAGTTTTGAAGTAAATATTGCAAAAAGGAAAATTATTTAACAAAACTGAAAAACTTTCCTTGTTCTTACTTTAACGTTATAGCGGACGATTGTGCTCCTCAAAAGTCAACAAATTATAAATAAAATTGCATAGTCATAGACTGCACATGACGTCATAGTTAAACAATTTCCACATGAATAATGATTTTCCCTTCTTGTATTTTTTTGTTAATTTACTATATTGTTCATTATTTCAATCGATTGAAATATCTTTACGTTGACATTTTCCCGACATCTTTGACGTTATTATAGTAAGGAACCAAGCAAATTCATATATAAAAGTCTACGTAAAAGTACCGAAAGACGAATGTAATCTTTTGGTTTAGGGTAAATAGGATAGAAATGTCAATTAACGTTTTCAATGATGTGATTTGTTAACTGTGTTTATCTTTTGGTTGCTTATCATTGTTGTAGGTCATTACATAGTCAGTTTGTTTTAATTTTGAGTTTTTAATATCCCTTTAGTATCTTTTGCTTCTCTTTTAAACTAAAAAAAAAAACCTAACAAAACATACACATTATTGTACAATTCTTACAAGTTATGAATAGTCTTCCATTAAAATACGATAATGCTTCTAAATCGAACCAGCGTGTCTTCAATATCTACAAAAAAGAAGGAAAAGGTTTATATTTATCCACTGCCTACCGCAATAAGTGGCCATACCTGGTTTAATTTTTTTGTAGGAACGATAGGTAGTCATAGGTGTTATGCGAATATTAATTCATCGACATAAAATGTATTTGTATTGCACGAAAACTAATAAATCAAAACACGTATTTGTTTTCTCAAAAATATCAGCAAAGAAGTAACTGATTTATATCACTGGTGTGTTCTGAACGAGACGACTCTTTGAAAAATTTATCTATAATATGTCATTTAAACTGCAAGGTTTTTATTATAACAAAATGTATGCAAAATGGTTACACAGTACGATATAACAACGATCAAATTGATATAAAAGTAACTATCGTATGGAATCAGTGTAGTTCTTTTTACAGCCATCCTTCACAATGTTTATGCTTTTAAATCATTATGCTTTGTGATCATGATTAAGATATTGCCTTTCATGAAGAAACTTGTCATATGATGATATTTCACAATCCACCTAAAAACACACAATCCAAGGTTCTTGTAACCTTCAAACTCACACTCTGAGGTACCTGAACACCTTTTAACAAATTTAGTACAATAGGAGCAACTGCTAAATTTTGAAAAGAAAAGTTAAAAATAAACAAAACACTGAATAAAAGTCAGCTCCACAGCATTTGGTGGTCCTTTATTGAAACCTCATATCAATCTTCACAGATGTCGCATGTTGAATAATTGTTATATTTGTGAATGTTACTTGGAGGTTGTTGTACGTGGTTATTAACGTAATAACTTCACAAAATATGTTTTTTTTTCTTTCAGGTTTTCATTTCTAGTATATAGCACTGTCCAGCTTTGAAGTAACACATCTTTTAATATGTTTTTCCTAAATTAAAGAAAAACTAAATAATGTGACCTCTGAAATACAGTGTTGTTTGGAGTTTATGATATAATTTGTATCATTTGACGATGATGTGAAAAATTCATTATTAGAAGTAAATTATTTTAATCAACTGTAGTAAAGGAGTATATGATATCAGAATATAAGGTTAGTTCTAAAAGGATGCTAACTACAGTAAACAATAATGCAAATATCTATGATCGACGATACTAATAAAAGTATAAAAAATGTTTGTCTAGATTTCGAAAAATTAATTGTATGCGCATTTGAAGATCGTTCGACAGACGTAAAGTGTTTTGATAAAACTTATTATTTATTATCTGTACAGTTAAAGTTTAGTGTGTGTATACAACTAAATATTTATACACATAGTCAAATTCACTCACATTGACTAAGGCTATTTGTTCTGCCGAAATATTTTGTAAACACGTTTTATAACATCACAATCGCATATAACCATCTTAAAGACCGTTGCGCAAATCTTTTCACTTTTTTTTTTATAAGTTTGTCCTTATCTGCGCTGTTTTGGCTTATCTAGACGATCAGGTACTTTTTGAAATAGCTGTTTGATCCTTTTTATAGGCTCATATTTATTTATATATATATATATATATATATATATACATATATAAAATATATGTTGTTGAAATCGCACAGCACTATTATTTTGTGGTGTAAAAATAAGCAGTACCTTTTTAGTGCCCTACCTGCGTAAACTTTGAAATGAAAGAATTATACCAGTTCAATTCGCACAGAGCTGTTTTTGACGTTAAATACGTAGTCTCTTGGAATTACTTCGTAATTTTAAATTTTTAGAATTAAACCAGATCAAATTGTATAGCGCTAATCATTTTAGATGCACATCTACGCATAGCGCTTTTTATTTTTTCAGATATATATAAAAAAAAGTAAAATCACAAAAATACTGAACTTAGAGGAAGATCAATTGGGAAAGTCCATAATCACATGGCAAAATCAAACAAAACGCATCAAAAACGAATGGACAAGAACTGTCATATTCCTGACTTGGTACAGGCATTTTCAAACGTAGAAAATTGTGGATTAAACCTGGTTCTATAGCGCTAACCCTCTCACTTTAATGACAGTCTCATCAATTTCGATGTTGACGAAGGTTAAGTTATTGCAACAGAGAAATACATCCCAAATTAAGATTTTCGTCTAAAGTAGTGCTATTCATTTTTAGTTGGACATATACGCAGTCTTTGTTGGAATTGCTTTATCTTCGTCAACTTTGAATTCTAGAATTATACCATTTCAAAATTGACAGTAATCTTAATTTGGGATGTATTTCTCTGTTGTATTAACTTAACCTTCGTCAACATCGAAATTTAAGAATAAACAAAGGTTAATATGCACAACTATTTATTTTGGAAGCATATCTTTTATACCAGTTCAAATCGGAAAGTACTTTTCACAAGGGGTGTATATCTACACAGTTTCTGTTGTAGTAACTTAACCTTCGTCAACTTTGAAGTTTTAGAATTTAACCAGTTTAAAATGCACGTAGCCATTCATTTGGAAGCATATATCTGCAGTCTCTCTTGTAAATACTTAACATGTGTCAACTTTAAAATTTAAGAATTATTGAAGCGCGGTTCAGTTTACAATTTGTATTGCGTTAAAGATTTAGTAAACTCATAATTGATTGATATGATTCATTTAAAATCATCATGATCATACTGGTGAAGTGTATCTGTTATTTGAAGATATTATTGAAAGTTATTTACTGTCCAATTTTTTTATTTGGTTTTGTTTTCTATATACACATTAAAGAAATATATATACAACGAAACGAAAAAAACGGAAAAAAATAAATAAAACAAAACAAAACAGAAATACAATACTGTACTAATGTAAAATTAAATTATTAATAAGTGCAGTACACTTTCTCCTTTTCGAGAAAAATGTCTTACATATAGTTCACGAAAATATTTGCAACGATGCAAATGAAACTGATAAAAATATGTTCATCATGTATATAATACAAAGACAGTGTAACATTGTTCACTTAGGTATGTTGTATTTCGGTATGTGCACAAGAACAAATGCTTAAGAAACGCTCGTTTTCGGAAATGCATTTTAGTTTGTCTTCTAATATGTAATATCATTCATGCAGGGTAATGCATTATCAAGTTTATTTTTCTGATTTTGCTGAATTTTTTAACAAAAGAAATGCAGATATCCTATTTCCTAATGAGTGAATCGGGAACAATCGTCATACTCATTTCATAAACAGACAATTTAATCTCATTGTTGATGATTATGTATAGAAGTATTAAAATACATATTAAATCCAACAATCCATTTAAATTTGTTTTATAGCTGTGCAGTTTGGACATGCTTTACAAGGTTGGCATATACTTCCAATATTGTATTCGTCCTACATTGTATTATGCTAAATTGTAGAACAGGCAATTGACAAATTGATATACAATTAGGGTTTTTTCAATGAAAGTCAAATTAAAAATGACATAAATTTTGATAGAATGTCTCCTCACCCATGCAAGACCTAACAGAAAGAGTATTAAACTGTCTTTTTCGATATTGTACAAAGTAATATTTATGTATGTCTTGTTGTGATGTTTCTACTTTATAGAATTTTCCAATAATCGTTGTTCTTGAGGATTAGAAAAAGACATATGTGTGTTTTTATTTTTTTTGAGGTCACAAAACTTGTGTCTGAAGAGTGTAATACTAGTTATCGCATCGAATTGGCTGTCACCATTTAATTGTCAATGTTACTTACAACAGTAAACGAACTGTTCATTGGATATAATATTCAACTTACAAAATACATGATTTTAACTAGTTACACAGAACCTGCTGACCCTTCCTGAGAACTTGAATTTGTTCCAGGTATGCTGGGGTTCATGAGGATGAATGTTTTGTTTTCTGTTAAGTGTTTTGTGGGTTGTTGTTTTTTCGAGGTATTGGGTTTGTCCGTTTGTCTCCAATTTATTGTTTATGGTTGGGACATTTGTACATCATTCATTTTCAACTGTTGATCATATATTTGAAATACATTCTACCTCATTTCAAAGCGTTCAAAATATTTAAGTTTCATGATGGTTTAAGGTTAATTGGAATTTTAAAAATAAGATATTTAAAACTTTACATCTTTTTGAGTTAAATAAAGGCAACAGTAGTATACCACTGTTCTAAACTAACTCATAAGTCGATAGAAAAAACAAAATCCGGGTTACAAACCAAAACCGAGGGAAAAAAAAGGAATTTGGTTTGAATTCTTTTGAAAAACAAATTACCATAATATATATGTATAGACATGTCCAGCATTCTGAATTGGTAAGTTAAATCTGATACTCTAACGAGAGGTGTACAACAACCTATGAATGTTAACTGTCCCTCTGTTATCTCTCGCCCCTCTTTTAAAACTATCAAAACGTAACGTCGTTTATGATTTTGAATCAAATAAAGCTTGATATCGAATTTTACGACACCATGCAGTTATGCGGGAAATGGCGAAGAGTTGTTTCAGAAAATAATAAAAGTAGTTGGATTTAACTAAGATTTTTCATGTTTATTGTATTAACAGGGACAAACATTCTCTTTAGATTATGTCATTTATCACACATTTTTAATAACATATTTATACACGTTTAGATATCAAGGTATCTATGTTCTCTTTTTACACAAAGTGCACTTGTTGTAATACAAAAGTCAATTTAACAGGTAATTCCTTTCATCTTCATAGATCGTTTGTTATCTTATGACGTAATACTGAATTGAACTCAATATGAATGAACCTAAATGCGCAGAATGATTGGTTATAAGTCTGTTATTCACATAAATGACAGTAACATTTAATTGTAAACAGTATTTAAGTCAGTTGTTTTTATATTATATGGTTTAAACACATACACAATCACACACACAGACGTGCGCGATTATATACATGTTTAATTAGGTTTTGCTCGCCTTTACAGCAGCGAAGTTTACGATAGTTTTTTTAATCAGAACAGGGTTCCGATTTTTCTATCTAATTTCCGGTAAGTAAACCAGTTAATTACCTGCACAAGCGTGTGCTTGTTAAGTACAAACACAAAAATGGAATCTCAGAATGTAATAATAGTGACCTTGACATTGGAGAAGATGTTTTGTATTTCCAGATATATCAGAGGTTTGATAAATAAATAAAAAACAACAGTAGTATACCACTGTTCAAAAGTCATACATCGATTGAGAAAAAACAAATTAGGGTTACAAAGTAAAACCGAGAGAAAAACGTCAAGTATATGAGGTGGAAAAAAACCCCAACAGGAACATTAAAGTGTAACTAAACCAACGCCAACAAACATAGAAACGAACTATGAGTAGTGCCATATTTCTGACTTGGTACAGGACATTTTAAGACAAAATAGTGGATTGAACATGATTTGAAATATGGCTTTTTAAATATTTTGATCTGAGCGTCACTGATAAGTCTTATGAAGACGAAACGCGCGTCTGGTGTATTAAATTATGAGCCTTGTACCTTTGATAACTATTTAAGGCTCTAGTCAAACCTCCCGCTTGTGTGGCAATTTAAGTGGATTATACATTCACTGCCTTAACATTTGTGGTAATAAAGTTTACATAGAAAACGTTCTGCTTCTCAGAGCTGGTAAGATATTAACTGAATTGCCTATGTTGTCTATCAAATCTATCTAATTTTTTGTACAAACAATGCATCATTGTGTAACCGCAAATTCAGGAAGACAGTATTAGAAAATTCAACACGTTGTCTTGTATCACTTTTACAAGACAACTTGAACATTTTTTACCTTTGATAAGTTCAAACGCTCGTCTGATGTACAATCTTTTAATCCTGGTATCTGTGATGATTATATGTTGTGCTACGCGTTTCCTTAAAAAGCGAAAAATCCGTTTTGTCAGTTATATAGATAGGTAGTTGTTTGACCTTATATATTTTTAATTGTTCTATACCCGCATTATGATTAAAAAGATAGATTGATTGCTGTATTCTGTCATGTGGCAACTATGCCTTGTATACTTGGGACTATATCAAATTAACAATACTTAGTATATCCAAAAGCGGCGAACGATAAATAAGAGACATACTCACAAGTCGAAAAAACACCTGACAACGTAATGGAAAAATAAGAAAAATAGCAAAAGACAAACAATAGTATACAAACACAACAAAGAAACTTAGCAACACGGGCTCCACCAAAAACCAGGATTGGTAAACAAGCAAACGACTGGCAACGTGATTTTTCAGAGGGAGGAGTTTTGAACAACCAGCACGAACGGTTGTCGTATCAAGGTCAAATATGTTAATTTCGAATTGCAACACATAACAATCATGATAAATAAATTATTAACAACATCTGCATCATTTAAGAGTTTGGATTTTTTTTTTGAGTTAATGAAATAAATTAATTGCATGCAAATTTGATAAAATTCATTATTCTGCAGTAGTCAATATACGCATGTGCAAACTAATTCTATTGGATTTAGAGCATTGATTTATTCACAAAGGTAAAGAAGCACGTTATATAAAAATGGTCTATTAATCCTTGGGTTAGAAAAACAGTTTTTTTTTTAAATACAATGTTACTGACAACACAAGCTACAATTTTACGATTTTTAATTGCATTATGTGGCTTCCGTGTTTAAATTAGGAAGAAAAAACAGATATGAAATTATAAAATGTAATACAAATGTCTATATTAATCCTCTGTGTAAATGTGAAATAATTAACAAACGAAAAATCGGGAGATTCACGATCAAACAATGGAATATATTGTTGATTTAAAACAAAGCTTGAAAAGTAATGACAATGTCATAGTGTGAAAGAAACTTATGACTATTTCAAATCAGCACACATTTAATTGTGTAGTGACTGCACACAATGATACCAATTAAAATATTCATACAATGTAGGCTTTGAAATCCTCATGGCATCTATTATCCCTCCCTAAAATTCACACCTAAACAAACAACAAAAGGGAAACAATAATATATTTTTAAGGTTCTAAAGATGTAAGGAATAAAAATAAAACATATACCACATATAAAACACCAAAGTATCAATAGGCGAACAAAATTAATCATTACATCTTGATTTGCTATCAGTTAAACGATCAAATCGGGTCGCATTCCACGTATCACTTTGTTCAACACTGAGGCGGAAGACATTTTTTTAAAACAATGAACAAAAGAAAAAAACAAACCATATATGTGATACTTCTCTTTAACTCCGTTTTTTCTTCGAGCTTTATTGTTGAGTCTTTTGTTGACAAAACGCGGTTCGAGAGTGAATAAGCCTTTTTTGTGTCACATGAAAACCAAATCGTATTTATGAAGTTCAGCTTAAAGCCCCAGTCACACTATCACGTTTTACTACCTTTTTTAAAATTCTACGTTTTGACTACGTTTTGAACAAAAATGTCCCGTTATTTTGAAAACTATGTTTTATTAGGTTTGTGCTACGTTCTTGACACGTTTTGCTACGTATTAGTACGTGTAGAACCACGTTTTCACCACGCATTGATACGTTTCGATACGTAGTAAGTACGTTTTGTTGCGTTCCCCTAAGCTTTGATACATATTTACTAGGTTTCCACTTCGTTTCAATTTTCGCTACGTTTGTTGTTGAATATTCAAAATATATGGGACAGGTCCAGTTTTTAACAAAGGATCACTATGTTTCGATACGCTTCGTTACGTATATTCCCGTTTCGCTACGCTTTCTTGAAACGTGACAGTGTGACTGGGGCTTTACGTTACCAACCCTCCAATATTGATCAAAGTTATTTATTGACAAAAGGTAATCGCTATATATATGACTTTTGATAAATTAATAGACATATATTTTACTTATACCTTTACAGAGTTCAAAGGTGTACAATTTATTTGTATACCCCCGCTTTTAAAAAAGGGGGGTATACTGTTTTACCTCTGTCTGTCCGTCAGTCCGTCCGTCCGTTATTCCGTCCGTTCATCAGTCCATCAGTCCATCAGTCCATCAGTCCATCAGTCCGTCCGTCCGTCCGTCCGTCCGTCCGTCCGTCCCATGAATATTTTTCGTCGCATTTTTCTAAGGAACTACAATACAAGGATTTCTGAAATTTGGTTTCTGGGTTTATATAAGTCTGCTATACCATTTGATGCGTTTTCAGATTCATCACTCGACAACTGCCTGTTTACCGAACATTTGTATTCTTTTTCACATGATAACCAAGTTGAAAATGTTCGTCACATGTTTCTCAGTAACTACAATACAAGGATTTCTGAAATTTGGTTTCAGGGTTTATATAAGTTAGAAATACCGTGTGATGCGTTTTCAGATTCATCACTCGACAACTTCCTGTTTATCGAACACTTGTATGATTTTACACTTGATAGCCAAGTTGAAAATGTTCGTCACATGTTTCTCAGGAATTACAATACAAGAATTTCTGAAATTTGGTTTCAGAATTTATACAAGTCAGCTATACCGTGTGATGCGTTTTCAGATTCATCACTCAACAACTTCCTGTTTACCGAACACTTGCATATTTTTACACTATTAAAATTATCCACTTGCGGCGGGAGTATAATCAGTGAGCAGTAGCTCACAATTTCACTTATTACATTTAAATTAATAGGATTTCTTTTTTCCAGACACATTTTTAAGTGTTATTTTTCAAGCATTTCTTATTAAGGTTTGCCCTGTTTGTCTATGTGTTCTCTTGTTGTTTCAGAACGTTTTAAGAAAAATTGCAGTATCCACCGAAAACATTATGAATGTAACTTGGTTATATATAAAAGAAGTAAATATAGTCCCATGGTACTGGCCGGTGTGACATCTCGTGTTTCAATTTAGAATTTTAACTTTTTCTTTACGTGTACAAGTTCAGGAATATGACAATTGTTCTCCATTCATTACCTTTGTCAATATAGTAAAACATTCATTACCTTTGTCGATATAGTAAAACATTCATTACCTTTGTCGATATAGTAAAACATTCATTACCTTTGTCAATATAGTAAAACATTCATTACCTTTGTCAATATTGTAAAACATTCATTACCTTTGTCAATATAGTAAAACATTCATTACCTTTGCCAATATAGTAAAACATGCATTACCTTTGCCGATATAGTAAAACATTCATTACCTTTGTCGATATAGTAAAACATGCATTACCTTTGTCGATATAGTAAACATTCATTACCTTTGTCGATAAAGTAAAACATTCATTACCTTTGTCGATATAGTAAAACATGCATTACCTTTGTCGATATGGTAAAACATTCATTACCTTTGTCGATATAGTAAAACATTCATTACCTTTGTCGATATAGTAAAACATTCATTACCTTTGTCGATATAGTAAAACATTCATTACCTTTGTCAATATAGTAAAACATTCATTACCTTTGTCAATATAGTAAAACATTCATTACCTTTGCCAATATAGTAAAACATTCATTACCTTTGCCAATATAGTAAAACATTCATTACCTTTGTCAATATAGTAAAACATTCATTACCTTTGTCAATATAGTAAAACATTTGATTTCGTCAATTTTTACTGACTTCCCCTATATTAATTTTTTCTTAGTGTTCGTTATCTTTGTTTATGTTTTTACTATATCCAATCGAATAGTTCCCTTTATCCCCAACGTTTGTTAATACCTTTGATTCCATGATTATGTGTATTATTTTCCAGGTTTTTGTAATATTGCCAATGAATTAAGAGCTGTATTTTGAATAAAACCTTTTTTCCCTACAACAATGTTGCAAAGAGTATGGAAAGTATAGTTTGTCTTTAATACTGGTGACTACATTTTCTATGTATTTACAAAGGGAATATATAAGAGATAAGGGTCTGCGGATTTCTGGGACTGACATTTGCAGTTCTTCAGTCATCGAGTATTTCCTGTCTCCTTGGAAAAGTGTAATTGTGTGAATTTTTCTGGTTTTGTTTTAACGTTTACTAGTGGTGAAGACATGTTCACTCTCGTGATGATGTTTACCTGGTTTTAGTGACAATAGTTTTCGTTGGTACGTTCCCATACTGACGGAACAGGCAGGGGAATAGACAGATATGATACGATCATTTTGTATATTTGCCTTATTTATTGAATTGTTTCCTTCTTTTGTTTGCTTCGTATTGGTGCGATTCCATAATGTATGACTTTTGTCATGTTTAACGTAGGCGAAGAATCAGTTTGTTATTTTCAGACTATCTTCATTCTCCTCTTGAGTTAATACATGTCCTCTATTTATTTCCAATAAGCTTGTCTTGGTTTGTTGAAAACGGATTGTGTCAGTTGCTTTATCTTTTTATATCAGACACGTGATTTGATTTCATTTCACGTACCAGTATATAGGTTATCTAATTGTTTTTGTCCTTGATCGATCAGACTATGTAAGATTTGTGAATAATGCTTTCCTATCTTTCGTTGTGCGTATATTTTTCAGAGAGTATTTATGATTGTATTTTTCCAGGATTTTTGTTTGATTTATTGTGGAACATATTCATATCTTCCTTTTTAACTTTCCATTTAGTGTACTGTACCATTTCTCTTTCGTTTTAATTGTTTGAGTTTTTATCATTTCCGCATACACAAAGTCATGGTCTGAAATTTGTCATTTTGATTGGGCAGTTAGTAATTATAAGATCTAGTGTAGTAACTCAATTTCTACTCGGCATTTAATTAGTTGAATTAGTTATTAACCATCATGGTTTTTTGTTCGGCCAATGCCATTTTTGTTCGCATCGGGCGCATTTGCAAATTCATCTAGTGTTTTTGTTAGACGTTATTCAGGTTTATGTAGAGATCTTTTGTGTTTTATCGTTGCAATATATCCTTATTCGTGTAGAGTTCTTAAACCTAGCATATGACTATGTTGTTTATTGTTGTAAGACTTCATCTTTAGTTTTGTGTTCCTTTTTATCCATTGCGGACATTTTTGTATTTTCTATTTTTTGAAAATCTGGCATCTACTCGTAAAAGATTAGCTTTCCAGTTTCCTTTCATTACCATTAAATCTTGCTTTGTACTATTTTTGATGTGTTTGTGTTGTTTATTTCTTATTTATAAACGTTTCATTTTTAAGTGTTTTGTTGGTACTTTCAACGCTTTGGAGTTGATGTGAACCTTGTCTTTACATTTTCTTATTCAGCTGCTCTATTGATAAACCTTCTAGTGGCCAATTAAATATTTTGCTTGTTAGAAAAGCATATGTTGTTTTAGTTTTTGTTATAATATTTCGTCGCAAAAATATTGCTTATGTTGATAGTGTTTTTTAGGCTTCAAAAAAGGGAGCACGAAATAATTCAATGTAATACAATTGAATCTATAACAAATATTGAAAAATATTTGTTTCATTAATTTAATACTAATAACAGTATGATATATATATATAGTTTAAATTAGTATTTATAGTATTGAGTTTATGCCATATTTGTTGTTTTTGTTACGTTTTCTGGCATTGTAACTTTTAGGACTATCCTAAGACACCTATTTGTATATCCTAACTTTTAACAAATTTAGGACATATCTTATTTTAGGAGACTTTCGTTGACCTGACTTAGGACTAAGACGTCCTAGGTTAAAAAAAATCACATTTAAATTACTATTGCACTTTTTCTGGTTAGGTGCAAACAGTGTTGTTAATGTTGATATAGTATTTTTTCAAGCTTTAAAAGGGGCAGACAAATTTATTTGAAATGAACGTTATAATATATATTTATATAACTTGTCTAAACATCAACCCAACAATGTTAGATCTGTAAATTTGCTTTCGCAAATTTTTGGTTCTTCCCTCGCCGGGATTCGAACCCATGCTACTGTGATATCGTGACACCAAATCGCCTGCACTGCAGCCGTGTCGCTAGACCACACGACCACCTGGGCTCTCAATAAAAGAGCTTTCGCTGGCCGTGTGTTACCTTTCCTCGTCAGTTTTAATCTAGCGGCGTACTACAGTATACATGATATATAAGGCATGAAGATGTTATTGTTATATATATATATGTGTGTGTTAATTACAGGCATTATCTAAATTTAGGCATTTTGTAAAATGACTGAATTTTTAGGCAATTTCTAAAATGTTTAAAGTTGGCGGGCATTTTATAAAATGCCTAAAAAAAACCTAGTCATTTTATAAAATGCCTGAAATTTTTAATGATAATTTCACAAGTTGACTGGTCTGTTTCAGGCAAATTGTGTAAATATGAAATACATTAAATAGATGATAAAAATATATTGTAAAGCTACACAAAAGGGTTGAGGAAAATAATTAAAGATTATTCTTTAAAAATGTAGCCATAATTGTCAACCATTTTCCAAAGTGTACAAAATATACACATTGTCCGACCGAAATTTGCATTGAAAATATGACATCGCCACACATACTTTTTTAAGGGTTACTATTTATGTCCATTTCATATAAACTTGTTTATAGAAAAGCAGTTAGTAAGTTAATTAGTAAAACACTTCCCAAATGACTCCGCAATATCTCAATGTATTTATATATGTGCATCAAGTTTGTTCTAGAACACCCACAAGAAGTTCTTTTAATATGCCTGATATTCCAAAATCTCAAACCGAATACATAAACGCTCTTTGCTTAAAAATATTTGGAAGTATTATATGGATCAAATCTGTCTGAAACTTGAAAATAATGTAACACAATTGAATCTTTAACAGATATTGAAAAATATTTTGTTTACTTAGTTTTATTTAAGTCACAATTTTAATAATTTGATATTGTATTAGTATTTTTATTAATGAGGTTTTGCCATATTTGTTGCTTTTATTTCTTTTTTGGACATCATAACTTTTAGGACTATCCTAAGACACCCTTTTATATATCCTAACTTTAGGACCAAATTTAGGACATATCTTATTTTAGGACACTTTCGATAACCTGATTTAGGACTAAGACGTGCTCTAAGATCATCCTAAGACATGTCCTAGTCCTAGGACAGCTTCGTTGACACGGCCCCTGACTTAGGACTAAGACGTGCCCTAAGATCACCCTAAGACATGTCCTAGTCCTATGATAGCTTCGTTGACATGGTCCAATATTGATTAACATTTCAAGCGTATATATAGAAATTATTATCCAATATTTTGTTTTAATCTAGAATAAGGAAACGTTATAAAAATCAAATAAAATGAAATTGAAAAAAAATACATACAGGAATATTGACGCCTGTGTGGTCAGTGCAAAATACACAATTTGAACTCGTAAGGTATTTTTTTAATACAAAACAAAAGAATTATCGATGTAAAAAGAGTCGAAAAAAAAAGAAAACAAATAAATAACTTCTTTTCAACTTTTTTGAAAAATTTTCCTAAAACTATTTATAATTTCCCTAAAGTCACGTACTTATTATATAAGAAAAGTTTTCCATAAAACATTTCGTTATAACTCTTTTCAAAACTTCCATTAACAAAATCCTTAAAAAACAAATGATGCATGGTTTTGTATAAAAGACCGCCAACGAAACTATAGTCTCATAGAATATGAATCGAAATGTTGTTTTTATTGTAAGTGTAATTAGTTTGCCCTTAAAATACAATATATATCATCTCGTTCGTAAAATGAAAAATGGCACTAAGGAAAATCAAGAAGTATGTATTTATGGGAGAGATTCGTTTGCGCCGTAAATGCGTCCTTTTGCGCCACAACTTTTTTTCTTCAATGCTACGTTTGCGCCACCTGTTTTGATTTTACATGGTATGATTTGCGTCTAAAATAAAACATAATATTGCGCCAATTAGAAGAAAAATGACCTCCCTCCTCCTTTATTCGGACTTGGAACCGGCAGTTTACACGGCAAATATTTCCTTTCTGAAACCTACTGTCTGCTGCTTTTGCATAGGTATTTCCCAATTTAATGTGTGTAGTAGCTTGTAACTTCACTGTTTATTGTCCAAAAACACAAACATTGAAGGATGAAATGCATAAAACAGTTCATAATAATTCCTGTAGAATGCTTCTGCTTCATTACTGGTACGTCTTGCGTAGATGAAATTTCAGCCCATATGCATGGTGGAAACAAAGTACTGTGTCATCAACATATGTGACTAACACATAATCAGCAAAAGCTTATATTTTCTTCTCTTTTGGCATATCTTGTATTAAATATTCAGCAAAGCAATAAGTTTTCTTCTCTCTCTGTACATGAACTGTCTAAAGCATTTTAAGTCATTTCTCTCCTGATGCGCATCTTCAAGGTGAAATATCTCCGAACATATGATACTTTTTAAGCCAACAATAAGAATAAATATTAATCATTAATATCTAGGATAGATATGTGTACAGGTAAATCGGCGCAAATGAGTTCCGAATATTGGCGCAATTAATACATTTGGAAAACAAAATTTGGCACAAATGATACCCCTGAAAAACAGTAATTGGCACAAAAGGACTGCTGCCGTATTTATTGCTTGTATTTAATTTGTCTGTATATATAAGGCTGCCTTTTCATATGAAGTTTTATATATGTTTGCTCATCTTGGCATTTCCCTGTTTGCTTTTAACGTTACTTCAATTGCTTTTATGGTAGTAAATGAATAATGACAGCCTTTAAATCCTTTTTCTTATATTAAATTTAAAGAAAATTGGATAAAGCTCTTTTCAATAAGAGTTGGTCAAGGGTTTTGATCAAAACTGTCTTTCATGGTTGATAAAATTAGAACAGTATTTAATTGTACATAGTGTGTCGATGAATCGTATAAGACTTCTAGTTCTCTTGTTTTGTTTTATCTTCAAAATATGCATGCATTATATTGGTGCAAAATTACTTATACACCTATGAATGTCCATTCTTATAGATTTTCTGTATTTCAGTAAAGAACGAGTTGAAAATTATCGTAAAACAAGAGAACATAAATTTATTGAAAATGATCAAATGTAATTGATTAAATTTAGAATGGAAATGGGAATGTGTCAAAGAGACAACAACCCGACGAAAGAGTATATCAGCACTGAATTTGAGAATTAGGTTATTGTATATTTGTATAATTACCGAAGCAAAGATTTACCAATTTATCCTCACGATTTGTATAGTTACTGAAGAGCATGTTAAGTGTCTAAATGTGCAGAAAACTTAAATACAATTTTCTAAAGTTGGACAAACCAAGGAGGTTATATGAGATATCCTTCTTGGACAAACTCAAAATTATATTTTAAAAAAATAATTCTTAAATGGAAATTGTAAAAACTGCAAATACATAGGGATTTATCTTTCCGTGACTTTTAGCTCAAAGTTAATTTGGAAAACATTAGTTAGTTAAAAAAAAAAGAAAAAAACGTGTCAGGCTGAGGAAAAGACAGAAATTGAATGTAAAAATATCAAATAGATCTTTTTTGGCTGCGAGGTATGGGGTTTCGAAAATATTGATTTATTGGAAAGAGTGAATCCTTACGTTTTTAAATTACTACTTTGTTAAAATCCATATATAACCCCTTCTTCGGTTATATACGGAGATATTGGTCTCTCTTATTTAAATATTCCAAGCTAAAATATTTGTAAAAAAATAAAATAAATCATTGAGTATATGTATGGTTTGAAATTAGATACTGATATTGTCGGCGGATATTGCTGTTTTGGATATAGATAGAATAATACTTCATCAAGATTCTGTTGGTCTCACTTTTAGAACAAATGTTCCTTTCTGAACAATTGTACGGGAACGTTTAAAGATTGAAGTTGAAAATTCAAATTAAAGGGAATATGCTCTTTAATAAAAATCACAAAAAAAAGACGAAATGATTATTTTTTTCTATATTTATTTTCATTCTTTAAAGACAAATTTTATCACAGGCCTTTAGATGTACGTTTTTTTCAATATAGGCTAAAGCTGAAGGAACATTACTGCATGAAATTTTATTAATTAATGCTTACAATTTCGACAGCATTGTTATATATAAGTCACTAAAGTAATCAATGTGTAAGACAAGTATATTCCTTCCCTTTCACTTAACATTTTGTTTTGGCAAACAAACAACTATAATATAATTTTCATCCCAATACCTGATGAAAAAAAAAATGAAACATATTTTATCTTGGCGATAACTGCATGTCTTTGCTCTCCATTTAATCTTCAATTCATAAGTGACATCTAAGTTTACGAAAACAAACATCCCCTTATAATGTACATACTTGGAACCAAGATTCGTTACAACGTACATTAGCAAGTTGACTCGTACATACATATTTATTGAAATAATAAATAAAACATTCAAATTCCCAAAAATCAATTGACAGCCGTATAAGTTGCATAACTATAAATTGTTTTATTTTATATTTTGTTCATTTATTCTTTTTTTACGTTTTTTTTCTTGTTTTTTTCCGGTTTTGTTTTCTTCTTTGTGTGTAGGTTTGGGTTTGGGTGTGGGGGTGGGGGCGTGAATTGTACCAAATTCATATGGCTGTGGGATGAAATAAACTTACATCAGGAAATGAGTTCAAACGTACATTTTGGTGTTACTATTCATTTTTCCATATATCCTATCGTGTGAATCACATATCTGTTCTTTTGCAGTTACCCGAAAGAATTCTTGATATTGTAATACAATAAAGAGCCAACTGAAAATTCACCATTTACGCACAGGAGTTATAGTTGCAGGACATACCAAACAATGTATTTCGCTGAAGGTTCTGTCAATGAAATAAATACAGTTGTTTAAATAGCAGGCTAATCTTTAATTCGTGTTCACTCTGAAACAAATCTATACATGTTAACAAATACTGACCGCTTTTTATCTTTCATTGGAACAAGAGAAAGAAATAGAGAAGAAAGGGTCTTTTATTAAATACCACTCGGAAGTGTAAACTGATATATCTAATTTTATGCATACCGATTAATTAACAAATGCAATGACTAGAGGAACCTGAATATATTAACCTTCCAATCTTACAATTTGGATTGCATTACACATGCAGGCACTCTGCATATATATTTTTTTTAAAGGAAAAAAGCTTAGATATTTGCTTCAGTGCCGAATAGAGTCTCGGTGTTCCGTTATTCAGAGTCAGAAACGTAATAAAAATGCAAGGATTTTAAATGCAATATTGATAATATTCAAAATATCTAAACTTGTGCAAATCATTTTCGAACAATTATCACGAAGATTCATAAAAATAAAACAATTTCAAACAGATAAAAAAAAAAATAAAAAAAAAACTTGCTCGCGAAAAGTTTAACGCAATTTTATTCTTCAACTTTTTCAAAGTATTTTTTTCAAATTTTATTATTTTTTTCAAAATTTACAGGAACATCTTTCTTTATAAAACTAAAAATAAACCACCCAAAAACTCATTACTTTTGAAGTTTAAAAAAAATATTGCTATTTTCTTTGAGAATGTTTTTTTAGGCATGATAAATATACACATTCATCTGTAAATTAGAATGCTTTAAATTGAATTCTTTATAAAGGTTAAAGCTTAAATTCTTGAATTTACAATTTTCTTCGATAAAGATAAACATTGCTTTTCAAAAGAAAATGATTTAAAATTTATCGTTGGGAAGAAAATCAATCACAAAGCTCTTTGAAAACAGGTTTGCATGACTCTATAGACCAATTATGAATTTTTAAACGAGCAATATATATCGTGGATAATTTGATTTTCGATTTTGAGATCACGTTTGAAGCAATGCGATACTTTTCAATCTGTTTGAAATACTATAATACAATAACACAGTATGCATTCTTGTTAATATGTTTAAATCACGCTCGAATGACAAGAATAATAATGCTTTAACATGCGTTACAAAAATTATTTGTACACATAGTTCTATTCTTATCGAGTTGAAGCTTTATAAATTACTGAGGATCACGTGACAACAGCTGAAGGCAATACAGGACGACGTACGAATAATACATCTGAAAATAACAGTATTTTGATGACACTGTGAGATTTTTTAGTATTTCTTTTCTGGTGAGTACACTAAAATTTTAACTTTTAAATGTCGTTAACAGTTTCCCTGCGAATCATGCAAAAAATCAGTTGTTTTTATAATATTACGAATTTAATGGGTTAACTCAGACGATGAAAACCACAACAACATGGCCGCCATGTGTAATTTTCGTCTGTATTATTAAGTCCAATATGTTGAAATATAATATATTCTGATGAACGAAATATTGCGCTTTTCTACGTATTATTTTCTATAATATTTATCCGTTATAATTTCGATTAAAGGTAAATGAATAAATTGTAAAAGTATATAAATTTTAATTAATTTATCAGCTATATGTAAATGTACTGGCACTCTGCCACTAGGTAGCTCCGCCCACTAGAAGCAGACGATATGTTTCATGCGGCGAGCTGTTTACCGACATTGTTGCAAACATTTTGGTGATGCATTGATAATGCATTTTACTTTGTAATGTGCACCAAATGTGAAGGCTATTGATAAAACTATTTCAAGGACTGCACAATATACGTGTGAATCTCACACAGGAAGATAGATTTTATGTGTGTGGGATCATTCAGAACGAACAGAGATAAAATTGTCTGATCACCACACGCAGTGTTCATCAATCAAAAACTGTCATGTGATCAAGGTAGTAGAAAATATCGGATTAAAGAAGAATAATTGTAATAAATCACAGAGGATTAATTAAAAATCCCCTTGTCATTTATTTATTCACATTTGTAGGAAAGCATATGTAGCTGTATGAAGTTTTATTAATGAGAATTTAGTTTCTTATTTTAAAAGTAATTTTGTACATTGCATTATCAACCAAATAATTTTAAAATGAAAGAATGTTGAAGAACTGAAAAAATAAGTATGAATTATTAGATAATTACATATGACGTTTACAAAACATGCTTACTTAGATGATGAGTACCCAATACAATTTAGATAAAAAATGCATCTAAAATAAGATAACCAGTAAATATATTTTTTTGTGAAATGAACTGCAAAATGCTGATTTGTATCTACAAAGGATTAAATTATGCATAGCGCACTTAAACTTATAGAAATAAAGAAAGGAAATGTGTGTACTTTTATCAGGCGATCATTTTACAGAATATAGGAAAACACATTTGTAAATTCCCTCTTGCAGCACGTAAACAGAAGGCTATTAGATTGATCAAACTTTAGTTCGTTGTTGCAAGAGAAGTTATTGATTTTCTGGCAATACAGGAACTTTTCTTACAGAGATGCTGCTGTTATTTTCTGTATCCATAGAGAACTTACACATTTCCGTCATCAGATGAAATACGCGTGGGTATTTTTAAGTGTAGTTTTGCATGTGATGTCTAAATGTTACAGGGAAATCATACAATATATCTTTTTTGGTATTTGTCATACTTGTTATGATTTATGATACGGAACTACAAGTGCATGACGTAAAACAAGATTATATTTATGTGTACCAAAAACATGCGTGCACGCTGAAGCTTTATCGTATTTATAGTCAAATTAATTTATCAAGTTACGTGGATGTTGATGTTTTATTATAAGGACGAAACGTTTATACAGCTTTAATAGTTTTAAGCTATTTGTACAAATTCATCTGGGAATAAGCAAAACGTCACAACTAAAGAAGTGCTATATTTAGTTTTGAATTCTAGAGTTCATGAAATAAATGAAGTACAGGCGAATGCATTAATTTTGTTTTAATTGAATACGGAAATACAAACTTTCCAAATTGATTGGAAAAATTTGTAATTTTTGTTAACGACAGTAAAATACTGAGATGATTATTGGAAATGGGTTTCCTTAAAATTCCAGTGTTTATGAGAGAATGAATAAGTAATTATGTGAAAGTTTTTAAAAACGACAGTATTACAAAAACGATATAAAATTTATATAGAACCCTAACTTGAGTGGATTAATCTTTTAATTAATTTGTCCTTTCTGCTAAAGCTTAAATTTCAAATTAAAGCCGATGAAAAATAACGAACCAAGATAATTTGCATAAAATTAGATGATAAATGCTCAGTGCTAAATAATAATTCTCTAGCCAATACATTTATCTCGCAAACCTATATAATGATAATTACAATTATTTTTTTAAGTATTACATGGCTTAATAACTCATGAATGTAGATGACTTAAAAAGTAAATGACACACTGTTAATGGAAAGTGACGTTCGCTGTTGACTGATAAAACATTAACTTGTTCATGTGAATCCGGAAATCAATTGGATGATATACGATGGATGGAGAAGTTTGTGTTCAAGCAAAGGCTTACTACAAATCTGTTAACACATGGCTATGATATCAGATGAAATGTAAAAACACATATATGTTAAAGTTCCTTAAGTGCTGATTAGAAGAATTATCTTGAATTAATTGGATTGTCATTATTTCCGAAACTATGATGACGTCTTTTAACTTGTACAAACAAGGACTGTTCGCATCGACATCTAAGTACATAACACGTTGACTTCAGTGGAATTTGTATTATGAAATTGAGATAAAACAACGGCAAACTGGTTTAACGTTGGTGTTCCGAAGTTGAATTGCAATCGTTTTATATGCTGAATCATCAAAACATAAGTCAAAAGTTGAGTCTCGCAATTTGAATGTCAGCATTTATGAAAATGGACCTGTTTAATTATTAAAAAAAAATGTGCAAGAATTCAAACATTTATTATGATATTTTTTTTTTATTAACGTTCAAAATTAAAACGGTACACCAAAAATTGCCTTTCAGTGCCATTATGAAGGTGAGATCACGTTTGTTCATATGGCGTAAACTATAACAATGTACTATACTAGCCTTTAACCTATACATGGATGTGATAGACATTTGTGTAAATTGGAAGGTGTTTTATACAACAGATTAATTACAACTACAAATTTTTATAATTTATTTGACCTTGCTGAAATAAACGATACAGAACATTTGATTATCATGGAACAAATATCTCGATATTAATAGCAATAATGGTATACAAATTCGAAGAAGTGTTAAAGGACGAAAAAGTGTACGTTTATATACCATAACTAGAGATGTCGTAAATTTGTCACATCGCTCAGATTTGTTTGGTTGGGGAAACTCCACTTAGATTCAGTTTACAGTAGAACAAAATCGTTTTCTCCAACGTTTCCTATTTCTTCACTACACGACCTTCACAAGGCCTTACGCGATAGATGTAAATTAGTAAAGTATTTAACAATAACTTCATAGCTAGATATATGAAAACAGTTTTTTTAATATGAATTTTGAAAAGAAACCAACTGGATTTGGGAAAGTTTCCTGAAATGAGTACGTTGGTTAATTCATAAGCATAATTCCTGCTGGTTTATTGATTGCATATTTTACTTTAATGTACTTCGCGCCTCATTTTACATCATAATGTACTGTATATACCCCACAAATCTCTTTTAACAATAACGCAAACGTAAAGTATATTTCACTGCACTAAGGGGTATCTAAAATAATTAATACTTGCATGTGTCTTAGTTAGGGTATTAAGATTATAGACGTTTTAGATTACATTGAATTTGAACTATAACCCGAAATAATTAAAAGTATATATCAAGACACTATTAGTTTAATTTTTAACAAACAAGTTTTTGATTTTGTATATAAAGTATTAAATTTCTTGCAAGTCATTTCCTTATTTAAAGCATATAGTGTGTAAAGGGAGATGCCATCAATATACACATCTTCTAAACTTTTCTGTTAATGATATATACACTTTGTATTTAGCAAGAAATTATGCATGGTTTTACAGATTTACCAGTGATTTTGATATTCCTTGGGGATAGAAATCTTGTTAGGGTGTCGTTGTCTCTGTTGTTTTCATGTAGAAATCTATACTGATATTAGAACTCACCCAGAACTTGCTGAATCAGGTCTATTTACACAAATATGTGTTGGGGTACGTGTTGCTCACAACCTTGTTTTTATGTGTAATTGTTTGTGGATTGTTTTTGTCCGTTCGTCTATTTTTTGTTTTGGGAATGCTGTTATCAATAGTTTTCTTTGATTTGTGTTTTATTTAATTGTACCCTTCGTATCTTTTCGCTGCTTTCACTAGTTTTGGGGAATTCACGAGTCGACTGTATTGAACAACCTTAAGGTATCTTGTTTTGACCATGCACCTTTTGTCGTTGAGTTGTTGTTTCATTGACGTTAACCCAACATCCCTTTTTCATCGTTCGAATATTTGAATTAGATGCAACACTCCGGATTATCGTCTTATTATATATAGACTGCGAAGAAAGCGTTGACAAAAGCACATTATATTTGACATACACTTTCACCGCTTTTATAACCTTAGAAATTGCAAAAAGGAACATTTGATTCTTATTATTACATTTTCACGTTCTTAACATGAAATTTCGAGTAAAGTCGAGCTTTCCGTTGGTTTTGTTTTATATATATTCCTACGTTGTGATTGAAAGCTCGTTAGTGCTGTCATGGGTTTTTGCGTTTTATCGGCAAATGAAACATCACAAAAAATACAACAGCAGTGCTGCCTGTATATGTCAATCAAAAGAAGAGAATTCTTATATGAAACATCTATGAAGTGTAGTTATAAAATTATAAAAGATAGTATTCATAAAATATATGAACACAGCCCATACCGCATAGTCAGCTTTAAAAGGCCCCGACATGACAAATTTAAAACAATTTAAGAGAAAACTAACGGCCTTATGTACTAGTATGTACAAAAAATGAACGAAAAACAAGTATGTAACACATCAACAAACGACAACCACTGAATTACAGGCTCCTGACTTGGGACAGGCACATACAGAATATGGCGGGGTTCAACATGTTAGCAGGATACCAACCTGCCCCTAAACTTGGACAGTGGTGTAACAGTACAACATAGGAACGAACTATAAAAATCAGTTGAAAAAAGGTTCACTTGGCATCAGATGGATACAAATCGAAATAGAAATACATATAACAAAAACACAGAGTGGACTAGGCCGGGTACTTGTACATCCCAACAAAAAAAAGAAGACACAATACTCGCAGTTATACTGACAGCTATTTCAATGCCAATGACAACCGTCATACAAACAAATCATTAATCCAAGACAAAATTATCAAATCAGTACACACCAAACATCCAATTGGTTTAGTGTAAAGACGTCATAAACAGTCAGAGAAAAACTTTTTATATATATGATCTCAAAAGTCGTGATTTGCAGGAATTAGCTTTTGATATATATGCATTTAAAGTGTTATCGCTCGTCTTCCTCTTTTGATTTCTATACTGATCTTGGAATAATAGGAAAGGTGTTTAAGATATGTAATAAAACATGAACATGACTATATATTTTTCAAATACAAGAATCAGGTAAAATAGAGGGAAATATGTTACATGGTTTATTAATGGAGATAAATTATATTCCAAGTCCTGGACAGGTTTCAAAAAATGTGTGCGCTCGCACAAGTGTTATTGTCAGTAAGGGGATGCTGCAGACATTCGTGTTTTTTTTTTAACAACTGTATTATACATGTTATATGGAATCTAAAAGTGAACACCACGAAAATTCTTTAACCAAGAGGAAAATCTTCGAATAGCAAAATTCAGAATTTAGAATGAATACATAAATGCTGAGGACATGCTGTTTTTTTGTTTTGTTTTGTTTATAGAGATTATGATATTCGTTGTACCTTCCTGTAGATATTGAATAGAACATTACTTTTTTTCTTAAACTAAAGCATTATAAGCTAGTAAACCTGACAAGGTATACACTGTTATCAGGTCCAGATCTATCTGCCCTGAAATTTCCAGACGCATCAGACAACCCGTTGTTGGGTTGCTGTCCTTAATTTGGTAATTTTAAAAATATTTTTCAGTTCATGGTTAATATCTTGAATATTATAATAGATAGAGATAAACTGTAAAATGTAAAAATGTTCAGGAAAGTCAGATCTATAAGTACGTCATCATGAACAAAATTGTCAATTGATCCTATAGATTGTTATTGCTCTTTAAAGTCAATTCCTCACAATTCTTCTCCTCTAAGACAACTGGGCCAAATTGAACCAATCTTGGGCCTAAATCATCCTAATGGTATTTAGTTAAAAAATATATATCTGATAACCCCGCCCATCAACCAAGATGGCCGCCA
Organism: Mytilus edulis; assembly: GCF_963676685.1. Classification (NCBI taxonomy): domain Eukaryota; kingdom Metazoa; phylum Mollusca; class Bivalvia; order Mytilida; family Mytilidae; genus Mytilus; species Mytilus edulis. The sequence goes on along the minus strand of NC_092345.1, from coordinate 91,344,028 downwards.
TGGCTAAATATAGAATCTATATGCCCTGAAATTTTAAGACGCATCAAGAACGATCAAGAACCGTTGTTTGGTTGCTGCCCCTTAATTGGTAATATAAAAATCAATTTGACGTTTTTAGTTTTATCTTGAATATTATAATAGATAGAGACAAACTGTAAACATCAAAATTGTTCAGTGTAAACATCAAAATTGTTCAGTTAAGTAAGATCTACAAATAAGTCAACATGAACAAAATTGTCAATTGACCCTATAAATAGTTATAAATAGTTATCGCCCTTTTAAAAGTAAAGTCTTCACAACTTTTTTTGTGATCTTTTTACAAAAATCTTCTCCACTTGATCCTTTAAATTGAATTAAACTTAGCTACTTAGCTACAATTTTCAATAGGGTATCTTGATTTAGAAATGTATCCGATGAGCCTGCCATCTAACCAAAATGGTCGCCATGGCTAAATATAGAACAAAGGGGTTAACTATAGAGGTCTATAGTAAACTTGTAAAAAAAAATTAATCACGTATTGAAAAGGAATGCAAATAACTGAATATGTACATTGGCTTTAAAACAGCTTTCAAGCAAAACATGCAGAAATTCCGACCGAGAGTTAAAATCATTCCTCAGTAAAGGACCTAAATATCGTCCCCCGTCAATTATTAATTGGAATGAGTGTCGTAATATCATCCACGACTCACTCCATACCTACTGTTTGAAATGGGTAAAACGGGAAAATGCTGACAAAAATCTTTGGACTCTTTTTTTAATTCAGTAATGAAGATAGATGATATTCGAATACAACATTTTAAAGAATATTTTACTCTTAACAACAACCATAAAAACCCTATTTCGCGTATCAAACATAAACTAAAAGAACTAGCCAAGGAATTTGTTTTTGTCCCGGCGGATAAAGCTGCTAATAATATCATTATTGTTTGACGTAAATTTTATATAGAAGTTCTGCAAAAGGAAATCACGAATTCACCAACATTCCAACTGACTTCATTTTCAGAAAACGACATCTGTAACAAACACAAACTTTTAGCTACTTCTTTACAAGCAGAACCAATTACAATGAAAGTCCCAACTATGTACTGGCTTCCGAAGCTACACAAAAAACCTTACAAATATAGATATATTTCATCTTCAAGCCATTGTTACACTACTAAATTGTCTGTTTTACTTACTAGTACACTTGGTACAATAAAAAACCTGATAATAAATTGTTCAAATAAAGCCTTTCGAAAATAGTGGAATTAATTACTTTTGGAGTGTCAAAAACTCGTTGGAAGTACTTGATAAATTGCATGCATATATTGGTGATTTTGAATCTGTTCAAAGTTTTGATTTTTCTACCCTTTATACCACTTTGCCTCATATTCTTATTAAGAAGAAATTCACATCCCTTATTAACTCGGCATTTAACAAGTCAGAATGCGAGTATATATGTTCAAACTCTTTTAGGTCATTTTTTAGTAGAAATAAACAAAAGAACTATGCCAATTGGACATGCTTTGATTCTATATATGCGCTTGAATTTTTACTTGATAACATTTTTGTTCGCTTTAGAGATTCCGTATATCGTCAAGTTATTGGAATTTCAATGGGGACTAACTGTGCACCACTTATTGCGGACCTGTTTTTGTATTGTTATGAGTTACAATTTATGACTAAAATTAACAAAGACCCATCGAAACAACATTTGATACAAAAATTTAACAATACTTTTAGATATTTGGATGATATATTGGCTCTCAATAATGACGACTTCAGTGTGTATACTAAAGAAATTTATCCTGTTGAACTTACTTTAAATAAAGCTAATACTAACAATGACCACTGCCCTTTCCTCGATCTTGATATCTATATCATTAACGGGAAGCTTAATACAAAAATTTATGATAAAAGAGATGATTTTTCATTTCCTATCGTTAATTATCCATTTTTAGATGGTGACGTTCCCTTGTCGCCATCTTATGATGTTTATATATCTCAACTTGTACGATTCGCTCGTGTATGTAACAACGTATTAGATTTTAGCGAGAGAAATTTATGTATTACTGAAAAATTATTACACCAGGGTTTTCGATATCACAAACTGGTCAAAACATTTACTAAATTTTATCACCGGTATAAGGAAATAATTCGTAAATATAAATCAACATGCAGACATCTTATACGTTAAGGTATTTCACATCCAATCTTTTATGGTAATAATTTTTACAAAGCACAAAAATGTCAGTATTCACCTCAAAAGCTTACAAAACCTTTAAACAAACTTATTAAGAAGGGATATAGTTACGATACTGTTGTCAGGTCATTAAAGATTGCATATTTTGGCTTTAATATTGATTCACTTATAGGGTCTTTGCATCGGAACTAAACACACTTATTTAAAAAAAAAAAAACAGTTATTGGCATGACACGGGTTATGTTCTTCTCATATATTTTATGATAGTATACTAAACCCCTAACGGGAGGGATTGTGCTTGATATTCATATGATGAAGACATAATTTTTCAATCAGTTTAATCGAGGTCTGTAGCTGGCATGTCGGTTAACTGCTAGTAGTCTGTTGTTATTTATGTATTATTGTCATTTTATTTATTTTCTTTTGTTACATCTTTTGACATCGGACTCGGACTTCTCTTGAACTGAATTTTAATGTGCGTATTGTTATGCGTTTACTTTTCTACATTGGCTAGAGGTATAGGGGGCGGGTTGAGATCTCATCAACATGTTTAACCCCGCCGCAATTTTGCGCCTGTCCCAAGTCAGGAGCCTCTGGCCTTTGTTAGTCTTGTATGATTTTTAATTTTAGTTTCTTGTGTATAATTCGGAGTTTAGTAAGACGTCCATTATCACTGTACTAGTATACACATTTTAGGGGCCAGCTGAAGGACACCTACGGGTGCGGGAATTCTCGCTACATTGAAGACCCATTGGTGGCCTTCGACTGTTGTCTGCTCTATGGTCGGGTTGTTGTCGCTTTGACACATTCCCCATTTCCTTTCTCAATTTAAAATTCTTTTTTATTCGTGAAAGTTTTGACACAGAAATCACTGCATATTGTGCATTCCTTTAGAAAATGCACATCATCAACTGAAAAATCCTTTGCCTTTCACGATATTTCAGCGAAGTGTTAGACGACACATATAAAGGCACTCTGCCAGTAGTAAAGTGAAATAAAACTATAAGTGGTCATGACATAACAAAACAGCACCACGCGGATTGCCCTAGAGTAAATATTTCCTGTTAAGATGAATTTATTAGTTATGCAATGAAATATCCCTAGTTATCAATCACGCTGTTGTGAAAATCTGTTATTTGGAAAAATATACAAGTCGGTATAAGAGGTCCGAATCAGTTGTCGCTGACGAATAATTGCACCTCTTTTTCTCGAAAGAAAAAACAGTATTTTCAGATGATATACAACGGAGAGACCTTACCGAACTCTAAACTTAATGTAGTCAACGTCGAATATGAAAATAAATGAACTTTATTCTCACAAAACTACATGTCATAGTTACAAAGAGAAAATATATATTTACAATTACATATATGTTTATATAAGCATGCACATGTGTGAACAAAACGTAACTTAACTTGGAGGACTGACTTTCATCAGTAATTTTTTTTTTATAAACTTATATAATTTTTCTAAAATGATAGTGTTTTATATAGTATATAGTATTGTAAGAAATCAAGACAGTTTCGCTTACTTATTTTATAGTACACAACATAACATAATAGATTAAGAAAAATGAATTGTTAGAAGGGTCTTGAAACTATTATTAAACGGTTATATATATATAACGATCAGTAGTTAATCTTTGAAGTGATCTATGTTGAGATAGTGTACATAACTTAAAGTGTGAATATAAATTTTGGTAATTCTTTAAGTATCTAACCGTCTCCCATTAAACTGTTAAATATTTTCAACGTTTCGCGAGTTTTTAATTTCTCAAGAAATAAAAATACATTGAAATACATGATTTATGTTTTTGCATATTGATTTAACATAGAGAAAAATGCATATAAAAAAGGTTTTGTAAGAAATTGTTGCAATGTCGCATTAGCGGGGAAAAAATTAACCGTACTGAATTTATTTTTCTACTGGATACCAAATTACAATATGAAATTAAGCCGGTCACTATAAGCAAAATTAAAGTTACAATAATGCGACTTATACATTCTTTTAAATACATATATAAAAACAAATACTATATTTAAAAGAATAATCGTGCAAGGACCATAACGAAAACACGGAAAATGTTTGAATGGAATAAAAAATAGATGATCATGCAATGTATTAGATCTTTACAAATAGATGATCATGCAATGATGTATTAGATCTTTACAAATAGATGATCATGCAATGTATTAGATCTTTACAAATAGATGTTCATGCAATGTATTAGATCTTCACAAATAGATTATCATATGATGTATTAGATCTTCACAAACAATTTGCAATTATGATGCAGCAGATATTTAAATATCTTGAAATATCATTCAAAAAGTTTCTGATGCATTTTTCACAATATATATAATAAAAAGTAAGACGATATGCGTTTGGATGTTATATTTAGATTTAATTTGAACAGACAACTTAAGAAGTACGCAAATACTTGTGGTTTCAAAATAACTTTTATTTTGTACAAATAATCTAACTATTGACGTTTAACCTTAATGACAACAAGAGTGACTTTTCTATCGATCTGGATTCACCGGTCATCACACTGTAACTCAACGTTGACACACAAAGTACAAATTGATTCAACGATTATTTATATTGTTTAGATAAGTAACAAATGCACTCCATGTCATTGGCAGAAAAATAATGATGAATTCACAAAGCAATTATAAATGGAAAGCACGCAATAAAATGAAACCTTGTGTAGGATTGCTAGATTCAAGGGTATCTTGTTTTAATTACATGTATTTTGATTCGGAATTATTCACATAATTTCAATTTTTTTTAAAATATAGTTTTTATGTTTCTAATAAGTTATGTTTAGTATGGAAGTCCATACAGTAGCCCCCTTCTACCACCTAGAACTGGCAGGTACCCTTTTATTGACGGTACTAATGTCGAACATATATTAGTTATCAGATACTTAGTGGCATACACTCGTGTGTCGTATCTGTATCTGTATGTGCATCACCATGGTACTATTACAGTCGCTTACACTTATGCATATACAAAACGTGTATGCTACGTTATTGGCTGGCATTAAAACGTGTTTTGTATCGTTCTGTATTATATATAAGGATATACCTATATATATATATAAGGTAAAAAAAACAGCAACCTAAGCTCACAAACGGTACGCCAATTTGATAAACATGTTCATTGACTTATACGGTCTACATTTACGAGATTTGAACTTCGGTTAACCACCTTTGTCTACGTCCGATGTCAGTTTTCAGCTACTATTTGTTGTATTTGTACAATTTAAAGGATATGGGAATGTAACAATACATTCTTAATTTTGACTTATACTTTTCCTACTTCGTTGACTGAGATATTTGCCCCTGGATCGAGTTTAGTTCTGTAGGAATAAGTTACTATGATGAATGTTGGTAAAAAGATTCGTCTAACGAGTAGCTTACCTCTCAAAGTAACCGCTGACCCTAAACTATAGGCATTTTGGTCGCTTCACATACTTCGGTTTATTTTGCATTTGAGTGCATTGAACAAATAATTATGTTAGTTGGTATTTGAACGCATCTGTATAATATTGAATAAATATTTCACTTTAAAATGCTCCGTTCTTTTTATGTTTAATGATGCCCCCCTTTTAATACAGTTGTAAATGCATGAACAGTAATTATTTTAAGTTGATAAACTACCTTATGTTATAATGTAGTGTTGAACTATAGCATGCAACTAATTATTTACGAATCTCGTCCCAAATACATATAATGATTATATTAATAACACTGGGAAATATTTGTAAAGTATAGTTGTTAAGTTATAACGATTACACTGTAAAAATTGTGCTTAGAATTGTATTTACTTAAAGATACAAATAGGATCGGACATAATGTTCACGAATTTATGAAGTCTTCTCCTTTGTATAATATAACAATTACAATTATACAGTTCAGTAGATCGATCTTAAATGTAATATTAAAATTGGGCATTTGCATTTGGTTCAGTTGTTGTAACTGTTCCTCATACCGTATACATATCTGATCACCCTTGAATGCACAGAGTGGAATTAAGTGTACAGAAACTTTTCAAGATGAAGTTAGAATTTTATCTGTTTTTTGTAATTTATTGATGGAACGACGAGGTATTTTTTTGAATACATATTTTGATCTAGTAGAAGAGGAAAAAACTAATTTAAAGTTTTTTTCCCCAATTAAATTCAAAATATATAATAATTTGATGCCTGTGTGGTAGGAAAAATACTAGGAAAAAAGAATATTTGTCTTCCCTGCATAAGTTAAATGGTGAATTTTATACACATATCAAATTAAAAAAAATATCGTTTTGTAAAAACAAATACCTTGGAGTTCGGTCTTTTTGTCATATTTTTTTGAAATTTTCTCTCTATTTTACCAAGAACATTCTCCTTGATTTTACTGATAATTGAATCTCTGTTGGTAATCGTTACACTTTTACATGCAATGACAGCAATCGCAGACGAGACACAGGGTTGTGAAGATTTAAAGACACTATATTATACAAAATTAATCTCTGATCAAATAAGATGTCATTGACCTGAGACTAATTCATGTCTATTGGTTCCAGCTGTTACTTCAAACTTTTATTAATAAAATTTTAAAAACTATTTAATTGGGACTTTTCTATGATAAGCTTTTAAAAAAAGTATTTTGCGGTAATTTACAAAAAAATATTTTGGCTATTTTATCTTAAATTTCAGTTGAATTCCCTACTTCCGTTTATTGACTTTGTATAGGAAAATTAGAGTGAGAACAACACGTAACTGAATAAAAGCTTTACATAATTTATGAAAATATTCATTCTTTACGAAGAAATTGTGTATGTCGCAGATGTATACCTTAATTGTTGCATATTAATATATATATATATATTATATATATATATATATATATATATATATTAGCATATATATATATATATATATATATATATATTAGCCAAGCTCCCGGTTTACAACAAATGGAAGTTTATAACGACCTTGACTGGCTATACAGCCCTTGCACGGCCGGTATGGACCCTATGTTTATGTCACCTTATATACAAGAAGAAATTTTTGATATGTTGAGGCAAAGTAACATCTTAAGTTGGTCCGTATATTATCAAAGAACGACATCCATACTTTTGTATTGTTCTCACCATATTATCTGAAGTTCCGCATTATATACGGTGTGTATATGGTGCGGAACTAATAATACAAACATTTACGTCAGTAGCTGGAGATCGTATTACGTCTTATGTGTTACAAGATTGTTAGATTTTGTATAGTGTGATATCGTTCAGGTAACAACGTTCGGTGAGTGCACTACCCGTTTTTGTCGTTATCATTGCACTGCCTATAATCCGTAGGAATGTGAGGGCCAATCAATCATATTGTCCTTCTAATCTCTTCCCCAGAATTATAAAGGAAAGGATCAATAACCACACTGAATAGAAGTGATGTTTTACGATTTGACTACGTATAAAATCAATTAGAGAAGCGGATTGAAGGCGATATGTTACACACGATAAAATGAAATGTATTCCTTTATTGAAATACATCTTCACCAGATGCGCATACAGATGCCATTTCTATTTCCCTTGATTACATCACTGGTAATGTTAATGTACAGCAGAAGTGCGATGTATAATTCACCAATTACGAACACTATCTTATTTTACAAAGAAAGAACACTCAGTACAGTGTGTTATCTTCTTTTTTGTACACGAAGCTACACTTTGGCTGTTATTGGATAAAATAAGATGTAAATAATGATTACTGTGATTTATATTGACATAAAGTATATATAGTTTATTGACTGTGAAACCAGGAAATAGATATAAATTGATTGACTGAAACAGCTATAGATAAAACAATAAATGCATGATGGTGCAAAGCACTGGAAATAGTAATTAAAATAAGGAAATTTAATTTAAATTAAATTAAATTTTATGTATTATTAATAGTTGTTCATACATTTTCTGAAATCACCTTTATTATTTATTTCTGTTATGGAAAATAGAGGTACAAAAGCACAGTCATTAAAAAAAATCGTAAATAAATAACGAACGAGGATATATGGTAACAAGTCAAATAAGAAAAGTTATTTTTCATTTCGTAGCTTGATTTATAATGAAGTGTGTATTAATAATGCATTACCTGATTTGTTACTTATTTGATTCAGTTGAATTGTGTATTCTCACATTTAATGTGAGCAAGTCAGGAAGGAGAATAAGGATTTTTATACTATTAAGAATAAGAATATTTATTATTCCAATAAATTCCAATATTATTAGAGAGTCATACTAGATTTTACTCTCCACTATGAAATTTTCTTTGTAAATTATCTACTTGACTACAGTCTTGCAAAAATACTTTTTATAGCGAATCGTGGTTTTAAATATATAATCTCCATTTTTACAATATCATTTCTATCTTTTGGGTTTGTAATGTGACCTATAATGACTAACCTTGACCTTTAAACAATTGTTAACCAAGTTACGTAATGTTGATATGAAATATTATTGTACCGCCCACATTTTATTACACGCTGTCAGTTCTTGACACCTTTGGTGGTCATTAATAACATTTTACTCGTTAAACATGTTACCTTCATTTAAAATATTATTACACACATGCACTACACGAATTAAAATGTATCCTATATTTCAGCTTGCGCAATGGCACATCGACCAAAGAGGACAAGTCTTCGACATCTGCGAGAGCATTTGGTATGCGTGCTGTGTGGAGGCTACCTGATTGATGCCACTACGATCGTAGAATGTCTACATTCATGTAAGTTTATCTGTTTTGACATTTTTCCAATATTGTTGGCGCAGACGATAACTGTACGTAGCAATGCCATAAAGGCTTTCAACTGTTATATGGTTAAGATTATCGTGATATTGGAATTCTATAGCAGATTGTAAATTAAATTATCAAATAAAAGCTATTTGTATTGACGATGATTATATGATTTTCAAGGGATTATTATAGCTGTTAATAACTAAGACAGATATGTCCTGATATTATAGAATAATTATTACCTATATAGAAATTCAAAAGATGAAAATTGTTCAATTCATCCACAGTGACTTTTGTGAACATATGAACATATTAACTTTTACTGCTATGTTTATTGCGTCGAACTTTTCTATTAGTTCTAATGACAATTTCTTTTTTTAAATTGTGTTTAAATTAACTGCCTTAGGAAAATCGTGAACTACACGGACGTAGTAAATGAACGTATTTCGCAAGGTTTAACATTTCATAGACATCCAAAGGATATGACTTCTAAAAAATATATATAAATATCTATAATACTAAAATGACGAGGTCCAATTTGTCAGCCGTCATCACGAAAAAACGACGAATCAAAGAATACAACTTTAGATATAACTAATATAGTACAAAGGTGTAGATTAAAAATTACACCACTCCAGGCCCTTTTGTTTTCCACGTAATTAATATTGCCAATAATTAAGAAGTTCCGGGTCGAGTCCGATACCGATACCAATAGTATATTCACCTGTTACCTATTACCTTATATGTACGTTCCGCATTTGACAGGCGCACCACCAAGGGTGTATTTAGGATTATGCTATATACACGGGTCTTAATCACAGGGTTGACACTACTAAATTCAATCATTGTCAAATTGTTACCCATTGAGGTATTTTAATCAGTAAGACTTTCTAAGATAACAATACGAATACTAAAAATCTCAATTCAATTTGTTAGCGGGCATGACGTAAAACAGTGAATCAAAGAATTCAACTTTATTTATAACTAATATAGGACAATGCTGTTGATTAAAAAATACTCCATTCCAGGACCTTTTGTTTTCCAAATAATTAATATTACCAATAATTGATAAGTTCCAGTTCGACGGGTTCAAACAGAAAGATTTGAAAGCAGAGAAAACTGTGTATCAGATGAAAATACTAATACTAAAATAAGGCTTGCGCATAGTTATATACTTTAATTCAGTCATGGACCTGCGATATCACGGGTGTGTTCTAGTATATTTTAATGTTCAATGGCACATGCAGTTAGCCCTAGACCCATAAGTGTAGATATTGCTTAATATACAAATAGTAGTTCAAAATTACTGATATAATATGGAAGTTATATTAAGTAAATATTAACAATAACAAATCTCAATTTTCAATTCTAGAATTTTAATATAAGTATAAGAATAATATGCATTTGTAAATAAATGTCGTTTTGAACGGAGAAAATGGTTCATTGGTAGTATCGAAACGTATGTAAGAATCGAAAAAGTTTAATCCATTAAAAAGATGTGTAGTGAATCCGCGAATGTATGAGTTTTGGAACATGCAATTTTCCATTTAACATCCCTCTAAAATACACGCACAAATTGCTTGTATCATAAGTATAGTTACAATCGGATGAAGCTTAAAGTGACTTACTAGTAATTAAATTCCAAATACTTTGGTTGTCGTAGCTTAGAATACACGTATGCTTGGTAGACAGACCATGTAATACAATCAACAGGCTGTCTAATCCAGAGAGGTTATTATAATTATCATTATTCAGCAAACGCAAATTGTATATGTATAAAGTGGTGAATTGAAACAAAACTTTGCTGAAATAAAAGGAAAAGAACTGGAAGTATCGAAAGGAAAAGGCAACATATGCAAGACAATCTTCACATGTATGTTCAAAGACACGCATACCTCAAATCAAAACTATTCAAAACAGATCATTGATCATTATTTTGTAGAAATATTTAAGATAAACGTTTTAGAAATGAAATTTTTATTAGAGAAATGATATTCATTTTACCTGACATATTCTTAATACTCCATTTTGGTTTAAACTTGGTGTGATCTAAACGTGCACATAGCATGATAAACAAGTGTGAACTTAAAGTTTTTGAAGAAGTTGTATGTCGTCGAACCCATTTGAAGGAGTATGGCTGTCGGAAGACAATACCCGACCCTCTATAGTATTGGTTCCCTAACGTGCAGAGATGCAGCTCTCTTGTCAAATAACTAATACAAAGAGAGATAGTAGTTCTAATGTGTGCATTTATAATTTTATATATATGTGTATATAAGTGATGTCTCTTTTGTGAATCTCTTTATATTATAATAGATAAAAACAAACGCTGATGACTAGTAAGCATTGATTTTTGAGGAATGAGAATTAAAACCAACTGCAAAGGTCTATAGATAAATATACAATTTTAGAAATGTTTCCTAATGTCTATATAAGAAATCATTGTGCCTTTTCTTCAAATGAATAATGGCAATTCATAAAACAAAAATTGAAAAAATTGAAAATACAAGCATCATTTCTTAAATGTTTGTGTCTGCCTAACATTTATACAAGTCTTCATGTAATTAAGTGATGTGATCAAGTAGTTATATAGGTTTATTCCAACATACTATAATCACATTTAACAATCATCACATCAAAGGAACATCATTTTTGTTAACATATATTTTTAACAGCTAGGAATCATTCAAGTAGTTCATTCTGTATTGTATTAATGTTATTTCAATATTCCATATGTTGTTTTATATATACAACACCATGTTTGAAGATTGATATATAATGTATTCTTAATTTAATTGAACAACTCCCTCTTGTATGCTGATAAATTTATTCACATAATTTTTATACCGAGAAGTTGCATACCTTCGTTTTATTACCAGGCAGGAATATATATATATATTTCTTTTTATACAGTTTAATGTATATTTTCATTTTTTAGTTTCATGCACAGTAACACTGCTGAGAAATAAATTTTCAAAATGTGCATATGGTGCATATATACACTTATTTTCGTGATGTTGAAGTTTCATATACTATGCGAATGATTTGTTTTTATTACATAAAACGTTTGATGTTAAATGTAAGTTTAGACTTGTATATGCAAAATGCAGTCAAAACTCTACCCATCTCTTATTTGGATTTTTGTTTTATTAACAATCATATTCTCAAGTTTAGAGAAAAATGAATACAACAAGCTTCAATGCTATCTTAATCGCATACTGATTAATGTAACCTGTTGATAGTTGATGTACATTGGATGGTAGAAACTATTGTTCCAAGTTTCTGCGTAAAAAAGGAGTAACTTCAATGTTTTTCATATATACATATTATGACCAGAAGCTGCATGTATTAGTTAGCCTTATAGCTTTTGTTCATTTTGAATTTTTTTCAGTGTAAATCCAATGTTGCAAATAAATCATTTTAAATCATGTAAAGAAAGGAAAGAGGCTAGTGATCCCTGGTGCAAGATACTAGTAATTAGATCATTTTATGGGATTTAAGCTGTTATTTACATAATTTATATTTTTTACTTCCAAATTCCACACTTTTTCAACTAACTATATGCAACATCTGATTAAGATCACAATGGCCAATGAAATGACCGTCTTACACATTGTCTGTGTTCATTTAGTATGAAGGGAGATCTTTATTAATTGATGATTAAAATCAAAATTAAGTAGGTACCCAACACCTTCACTAAAATTAATTTGGCTCGTTTAATTTTCATAAAATTTTGCCAAAGTATTTATTTTGACCCTTTGACCAAAATATGAAAATTTTCAAAAATTTGAACCAACCATTTTAGCAGAAATATTACACTGGTTAAATAGCAGTTTGACAAACACTAATTTTGATAATTGAGAAGCTTAATATCCCCTTAACAACACAACGTAAATAAAACTGATTTTATAGAGTTATCTCCCTGTAGTGTTAGGTACCATCTTAACATATGCTTATAAAGGTTGCAGTCTTGTAATTGACTGCTCCATAGGCTTACATGCAAAACAGCTGATCTTTGAAAATAAAAAAATAAAAAATGCTACATAGAAAAAAAAATTCATGTTCATATCATGTATGTACTAATGTGAAATTGTGATTTAATCAAAGAAAAAGGGGGTCTTGCCACGAAGAATAAAAAGTTACGCAAACCTGAAGTCAAAACATTTTTTTTCTACTTTCTGTTTGCTATTTTTACCAGGCCGCACCACTTCCAGTAAACATGATATCCTTCCACTTTCCTGGATTGATATCCTCAAAAGATGCAAGATTTTTTTTTAAGTCTATATATATGTTTCAATTCAGCATAAACCTATAATCAAACAGAAAAAATTGAGTTCAGAAAAAAATTCAGAAAAAAATGCACTATTTTGTTTCCCTCCATGTTTTGACATGCACCGGAAACTGGAGTTGTAATACAAGACTGGTACCTAAAACCTGACATAAAAAAAAAACGTTTTGTCTGTAGCAGTATTTATAGACGTGTTTATAATACATATCTGTGACAATTTGAAAATTGGAGTATGCAAAAGACGTGGTAAATTTTCGTTTCTTACAGTCTGTACTAGATTCAAACAAATTGGTTCTCAGCCAATAAAACAAGAGCTGTTGGTTTAAATCTGTAATATTCCCTTTCGAAACTTCTCACCAAATAATATCTATGAATGCATACATATGTTAATAAGTGTCTGTGGATGCTAACGATCATGCATACAGAATCTTCTAATTCCTTGTGAAAACGGGCCAAAAGCCATAATATATATTGCCAATTACATTGGTATTTTAGAGAGAAATCTGCGTATACATCCTTTAGAAACTTCATAACCGGTAGTCATCACAAGTACACTTCAATTCATAATGATTGTGATAAGCTTTTTTCTCATGCATTTTTGATACTTATGATGTCAGCACTTAATCCGGGGCATTTTTCTGAAGATAAATATTGTATAATGACTTATTTGTCAATTTATCAAACTTCCCAATCTATTTTATATCCTGGTTCTTAAACATCAGACCTCCTACAGTATCCTTTAATAAAGAGTGGCCATATCCGAAAGATTACTTTTGACTATTGAAACAGGAGGAGTCGAGGAAATAAATCTAATAAACATATTTTTATTACACCGTAATTGTTTGCTTCAAAGTCAATAATAAGGTTGAATACAAAAATCGGTTATTTAATAGGAATTAAGCATTTCTTTTTCTTATAATGCAATTGAAATTTTGTCATATAGCAAAATGTGTATATATAAAAGAGTACATGTTAATTTTTGTTCATTCTTTGAAAATGTTGAAAAATCGTGAATGGCTTTGGCTTATCACCAGTATATATGGTGTTTATATTCATAACCAGTATATATGGTGTTTATATTTATCACCAGTATATATGGTGTCTATATTTATCACCAATTAATATGGTGATATATTTATGCACTAAACAAATGTTTCAGTTTAATGATACGAAAGGGAATCCTTGAATTTAACACAAGACTTGATGTAGTTTTCTCTGGTTTGTAGATTAATAATCAACGCAACCAAGTGTATTGTTACAACTTAACAAATAATTTCAATCAGCAAGTCCAAAACGTCAATTGTATGTTATGATAATAAATCAAAACAAACACACTTGGTTGGCTATAAATATCAAAAACATAAAGATTAGTTTGTCATTTTAGATGTTGCCTTTCCAATACTATGAATAGTTCATAGATAACAAATCGTTTCCATTTATTTTCTTTGCAGGTTTGCATTCTATATTTGTCGAAAAGTTTTTTTTTATTTGCAGTGACATGTTGTACAACAATTAGTCTAAAAATAAAAACAACATAAGGTATATGCATCTGCAGCGCTTTTCTGGATAAACCTCCACCAGGAACGCTCAAAGCTAAATATTTAAAGCCAAGGATTTAAGAACCGAAACAACAGAATAGCTATGAACAAAATAACCTTAAATAGACACTTACGTGATGTTTCACAAATTCTATAATAGTTATCGAATGGCCTGAACGGTGTGATGTTGTTGAATATGCTAACTTGTGTGGAGTTTGAAATAGTTTAACCGGTGAGATGTTGATTAGGTTAACCAGTGTGATGCTTAGATCGATTGGTGTGATGTCGAACGAATACTTGCTTAATAAGTTTAAAGCAATCTATCGCTAAACATGATCTCTCACTATAAATTATATAGTTATTTACTTTTACTGCTTTTTCCATTTTGTGTCTTCAGAATATATGATCGTTCTGCATAGTTTTAGTAGTAATTTTCTTTCTACTTTAATTGTATATGTGTTTAAAAAAAATCAATCTATACTTTAAAACAACGTAATAGAAATAATCGGATACATAAAATAAATAAACGCAAATCAAATGAATGATAAATAAACGAATAAACAAATGAATAATAAATGAACGAATAAACAAATGAATAATAAATTAAAGAATAAAAATTAAATAAAAATATACGAATAAATAAGTAAAAATATACGAATAAATAAATAAAAATATACGAATAAATAAATAAAAGAAAAATTAAAAATAATAAACAAATAAATAAATAAATAATAATACAAATATAAATAAACGAAAAAAAATATCTAAATAAAAACAATGAAGTACGGTTCAGGGCAGAAACATGACTTAGTTCTTATTATATTTGACAAGAAAAATGAATTATATAATATATTGATTAAATCGTAAACAGAAAATTGATACCAAGGTGTAAACGTTACTACCATATAACATCAGTTTTGTTGTTGTATAGTGATTTTGTATTGATGGTACATCTTCTGTATAGTATGTGTTGATAAAATTCAAAGCTTGGACTATACTTTGAGTTTAACTTTAAGGTTGGATGCTTGACTTAAAAATGTCTTCAAATTATTATGTTAATTTTGTTGATGTTTTAGCTCACCCCCTTATGTTTTATGAGGGCACTGTCTCATTACTGCAGGCATGGCTTTACCCCTGTGTTTGTTGGTGTGCTGTCTCATTGATATTTATACCTTATGGCTTATCTCATTTCAAGCATTTTGTATTTGTTAAGTATTGTACAAATTCAGAAATTAACTGCAAAAACCATTTTCCGAACGGTTTCAAGCATTCTTACCTTATGTTGTCTGTTTGTTCTCGCGTTTGTACATCTTTTTCCATAGGGCTCGGGTATTGCTGGCTAGTGTGGTCAGTTTTACTTATACATTTGGTAATACGTGCGATTCTTTGTGTATTAAGTTGTATTCCAAAAACTGTTAAGAAACCAGTATATTTCTCCAGGCTCTCTCTCTCAAAAAAAGAAGTGGTAGCAATAAGTATTCTTGGTATAACAAAAAGAGTACACTATAATGAAGAAGATGTATTTACCTTTATATTGAACAAAATATATATAGCAAGATATAAGCTGATTTGTTAAAACAAATAGTGTTTTATTATATTTTGTTCATATATAGGTAAACAAGGAAGTAGTAGACACATGTATTAACGCAAGGAAAAACATGTAACCTATAGTGTCACAAATAAACGTAAATGTTGATTTAGGTAAAAAATATATAAAATAATCAATGTAAGCTAAGCATTGATACAGAAATAATTAGATTGATAGTGCTAACAGTGAAGTATCTCATGACCAAGAGGACTTATCGTATATTTATGTGTGTATTTAAATAAAGTATCTGTTAAGGTCTATAGTTTATAAATATACGGTAGACACAATGTATTGCATGATTATGAAAATATTTACATAAGCTTTGTATAGACTTCTGAAAGTTTAATCCTCAAATAATAAGAGATACTTATCCACTGCTTCACTTGTAACACTATTTATGATTTATAGTTTAATTTATTATGTAGTAATTATTAATTCATACTTGATATATAATGAGTAAAAATGCAGACAGAAAATAAGTTTGTTGCTTGTTTGATTCACGAATATTTTACGTTTAATGACATATATACTATAGTAATAAAGACCTTAAGTAGATATATGTTTTTCTCTTTTCAGTTTGCAAGACCTGTATTGTACGATATTTAGATAGCAGCAAGTTTTGTCCAATATGTGACGTTCAAGTTCATAAAACAAAACCACTTATTAATATTAGGTTTGTATATTATTTAAATTTGCATTTGAGAAAATGATTATCATATATACTTTACTTGACCTATCACTATTTATACATATGTGTCAAGTAAAAATACGCGAGACGATGCACAAAGGTACGTTCTTTGGCTTGTATGACCCTGTACATTCACAGAAAATTAAAATTTGTATTATAACATTATGTATTATAACATTATTAATGATATGGATATGATATTCATATATACACTTTTTGTTTACTTTTGAATTTAAACTTAAACAGTATTTTAGTCTTTGTGTCGCATTTGACTGGGTTGCATTCTTGAATCATCTCAAGGAAGATTTGTCAAATCAGAGAAACCACGAATTTGTATAGTAAAATGGGTATGTCTTTATTTTAGATGTGTCTTAGATAGTTCTTTTTTGATAAATTAGTAGAAAATACTGTTTCCATTAATTTGTGTAACAACCTATGGGAGATTAGAACAATTTGACGATATCAGGAAAGTTCTCCACACGGACGTGGTATTATGGTTTATATAGGTTTAATTACTGAAAACTGAGTTCGTGTTCTAACAGATGACACTGAGGAGGTTTCACATCTAACTCTCATTCTCATAAACCTTTCGGATATATGAAATCAATCAAATAAAAATAAAAAAATTAAAAGGGAATTAAAAAAATATATAGTATTTATTCAAAGGTAGATTCACTATTTATAAAAATGTTAAAACGATTGAATGTTCCTCCAACGCCTATTTATATATATATTTTAAACCAATCAATAGCCGATGATTATATTAAACCTTCCACACAGTAATTACTTCCGCTATCCATACTGCAAGTCATATCAGTACTTTATACAACATATTTATACCACCCTGCACATACTAAGTCTCATTTGAGATCAAGCAATGCACACATATACTAGAATATTTGCTTCGAATTTGAATCCAATTGTGTGGGTTTTTTTTTAAAAGTTGTGTACAAAAGGAATAAGTATCAAATTTCCTGTAATGGTTATTGAAGTTTTACGTCCAGGCATCGAGATAAATGTTCTATTTTGTTCATGTATTCAGTTTATTGTTACACATTCAATGATTGAAAAGGCGTGTGAGAATGCTCGAAAAGTGACTTAAACACGTGCTGTACTCATCAGCCGTCTTATGCACATGCATTGAACATTGGCACGCAGTTGCTATTTCACGTCAAATTAGCTTTAGAAGACGACCCTTGGTGTTCTCTAATGTAAAATGTATTGATGTAAATCTAAGAAATCCTCCAATCGATCGAATTTATTATTAGCGATGATTACTTCTTTTGGTTAAATTTGATATCCATTATATTTTTTGAGTCTGTGCTTGCGTGGATAAAGTTAATGATTATTTTAGTAATAAGCGTATTTCAATATTAAGATTTTTGTTTATTTTAGAATGTATCAAATTATAATAAATGAAATAAATTTTTTACGTATGTAAGTAATATATCAAGAAATAACGTCCGTTTCAACCGTGTTATTCGATTTTTTTTTGTAAAGAAAAGTATCATACCACTTTAAGAAATTCATCTTTAAGGTAGCACAATACAAAGATTTTTTCACTCCCAATCAGACAACTTTAAACTGATGTAATTCATGTTATCCTTCTTTATATTTTATAAATGAGGTACCAAAAGAAAGAAGAAAGATTAATCTTTCAAATTGTGATAATTTCATTATGATATAATTATTACATAATTAATTATTATGTAATTAGTTGCTATATTGTGCATATCTGAGTTTATTAGTCTTACATTTATTTTAATACAACGTTATACTCCATGTCATCATACAAGGCAGGGGCGGATCCAGCCATTTAAAAAAAAGGGGGGGGGTCCCAACCCAGAGTAAAAAAGGGGGGGGGGGTCCAACTAATGCTCCCATTCAAATGCATTGATCGGCCAAAAAAAAGGGGGTTCCAACCCCCGGACCCCCCCCCCCCCCCCCTTGGATCCGCAAATGCAAGCAAAATGTAAAGTAAACTAAATAAATTATATATTTGACATAGATATACGTACTGTACGTATGGTTTTACACAGATAAACCTATTGTACATATAGAGTTGGACACATATACATACATGTATACGTGATGTACGTGTGGATTTGACAGATATACGTACTAAACGTGTAGAGTTGACACATATAGACGTACCGTACCTCGTTTGATAAGGAATTGTCTTTTCATTTGTGTTAAATATCATATTTGCATGTCGTATACAATATGATATTTACGCGTGTGTTATACGATATTTACATGTGCATATTATGTGTCAAAGGTATTTAGTTTAATTATTCATATCGTGTGCAAATGCGAAAATGTTTAAAGCAATGCTTATATATACTTAGTCGCTTATGCTAAGAAGATGATTGTCCTATTTGTCTTTCTTCATTTGACACCAAGGTTATCGCTGCCACTATAGAGATTTCGTTTATTTTTTACCCACGAAAGGGGGTGGTATTTGTCATATACATGCATACAGCGATCCTTCTATACAAAATATTAGCTTTTTCTATGAAGTTGTGAAGTATCTGGCAGTGTCCCCGTATTCCTTATTCGGAAGAAAATCCGATAATATTAGCAACTAAAATTGCTCTGTCACTTATTTGTAATCTGCTTGGAGTGGATTGATATGAATTATACATGCGGTGTTCAAAAATGGCAGGAAATGTATTCATTGATTTTTCCACGTCGACAAAAATTGAATGAAAGTGCTATGTGCACGATACCACTGGTTATAATAGGGTTATTTTACGAGCAAATCCTTACAACGATGGACCATTAGCATATTTTATTATATTATAAATAATGAGATATTCAGTTTCTTTGTCATAATAATAAAGTACTTGTCTTCATGACGAGAAAAAGAGACGTATTTGTTAACACAGAGGGGATACCATATAGTGTCCGAAATATAAAAAAAGGTTTATTAAATTATTTCATATCAAGATAAAATAATATACAAAATTAATGTATGCGGGACCTATAATCTGCCCAAAAGAAGTGTCATATATACCTCAACGTAACCCCATCTAAAAATTCTCGACAGTAAAATATATGTCAGATTGTTTATTGAAACTATTCTTTTTTTCTTCGCTAAGATGTTTTTATAGACATGAATAAATAAAGATAAAGCAAAAGATATTTATCTAAATGTTATATATTTTATATACCTATCACTGTACTTGTATCAGTCCACCTTTATTTTACATGTATTTTTTTCTTTTAAACAACGATCATACATGTATTCAATGCGAGTAATACATATTTATGCTCTCGTTTTCTTTAGATCTTGTATCAAAATTATTCTTTAAATTATCACAATTTGTCCGGGTGAAAGTTTGCTATTTAGTTTTTGTATTTTAATTTAAATTGATATGGTTTAAAGTTTTTTATTTTGATATAAGATCGTCCTTGAGATGAAGTATTATTGGTATTTTAATCTGGGAAAACATTGTTTAACTAGTTGTATTTGAACTAACTTCCTTTATTTCTAGTTAATTGAAGTACTCTTAGGTCGGTAGTATATGTCCCTTTGTCTTTCTGTTAGTTGTTTTCGTCCTTGTCCTGATCTGACGAGTCCAGTTCTTCTCTTAGGTCGGTAGTGTATGTCTCTTTGTCTTTCTGTTAGTTGTTTTCGTCCTTGTCCTGATCTGACGAGTCCAGTTCTTCTCTTAGGTCGGTAGTATATGTCCCTTTGTCTTTCTGTTAGTTGTTTTCGTCCTTGTCCTGATCTGACGAGTCCAGTTCTTCTCTTAGGTCGGTAGTGTATGTCTCTTTGTCTTTCTGTTAGTTGTTTTCGTCCTTGTCCTGATCTGACGAGTCCAGTTCTTCTCTTAGGTCGGTAGTGTATGTCTCTTTGTCTTTCTGTTAGTTGTTTTCGTCCTTGTCCTGATCTGACGAGTCCAGTTCTTCTCTTAGGTCGGTAGTGTATGTCTCTTTGTCTTTCTGTTAGTTGTTTTCGTCCTTGTCCTGATCTGACGAGTCCAGTTCTTCTCTTAGGTCGGTAGTGTATGTCTCTTTGTCTTTCTGTTAGTTGTTTTCGTCCTTGTCCTGATGTGACGAGTCCAGTTCTTCTCTTAGGTCGGTAGCGTATGTCTCTTTGTCTTTCTGTTAGTTGTTTTCGTCCTTGTCCTGATCTGACGAGTCCAGTTCTTCTCTTAGGTCGGTAGTATATGTCCCTTTGTCTTTCTGTGAGTTGTTTTCGTCCTTGTCCTGATCTGACGAGTCCAGTTCTTCTCTTAGGTCGGTAGTGTATGTCTCTTTGTCTTTCTGTTAGTTGTTTTCGTCCTTGTCCTGATCTGACGAGTCCAGTTCTTCTCTTAGGTCGGTAGTGTATGTCTCTTTGTCTTTCTGTTAGTTGTTTTCGTCCTTGTCCTGATCTGACGAGTCCAGTTCTTCTCTTAGGTCGGTAGTGTATGTCTCTTTGTCTTTCTGTTAGTTGTTTTCGTCCTTGTCCTGATCTGACGAGTCCAGTTCTTCTCTTAGGTCGGTAGTGTATGTCTCTTTGTCTTTCTGTTAGTTGTTTTCGTCCTTGTCCTGATCTGACGAGTCCAGTTCTTCTCTTAGGTCGGTAGTATATGTCCCTTTGTCTTTCTGTTAGTTGTTTTCGTCCTTGTCCTGATCTGATGAGTCCAGTTCTTCTCTTAGGTCGGTAGTGTATGTCCCTTTGTCTTTCTGTTAGTTGTTTTCGTCCTTGTCCTGATCTGACGAGTCCAGTTCTTCTCTTAGGTCGGTAGCGTATGTCTCTTTGTGTTTTCGTCCTTGTCCTGATCTGACGAGTCCAGTTCTTCTCTTAGGTCGGTAGTGTATGTTTCTTTGTCTTTCTGTTAGTTGTTTTCGTCCTTGTCCTGATCTGACGAGTCCAGTTCTTCTCTTAGGTCGGTAGTGTATGTCCCTTTGTCTTTCTGTTAGTTGTTTTCGTCCTTGTCCTGATCTGACGAGTCCAGTTCTTCTCTTAGGTCGGTAGTGTATGTCTCTTTGTCTTTCTGTTAGCTGTTTTCGTCCTTGTCCTGATCTGACGAGTCCAGTTCTTCTCTTAGGTCGGTAGTGTATGTCTCTTTGTCTTTCTGTTAGTTGTTTTCGTCCTTGTCCTGATCTGACGAGTCCAGTTCTTCTCTAAGGTCGGTAGTGTATGTCCCTTTGTCTTTCTGTTAGTTGTTTTCGTCCTTGTCCTGATCTGACGAGTCCAGTTCTTCTTTTAGATCGGTAGCGTATGTCTCTTTGTCTTTCTGTTAGTTGTTTTCGTCCTTGTCCTGATCTGACGAGTCCAGTTCTTTTCTTAGGTCGGTAGTATATGTCCCTTTGTCTTTCTGTTAGTTGTTTTCGTCCTTGTCCTGATCTGACGAGTCCAGTTCTTCTCTTAGGTCGGTAGTGTATGTCTCTTTGTCTTTCTGTTAGTTGTTTTCGTCCTTGTCCTGATGTGACGAGTCCAGTTCTTCTCTTAGGTCGGTAGCGTATGTCTCTTTGTCTTTCTGTTAGTTGTTTTCGTCCTTGTCCTGATCTGACGAGTCCAGTTCTTCTCTTAGGTCGGTAGTATATGTCCCTTTGTCTTTCTGTGAGTTGTTTTCGTCCTTGTCCTGATCTGACGAGTCCAGTTCTTCTCTTAGGTCGGTAGTGTATGTCTCTTTGTCTTTCTGTTAGTTGTTTTCGTCCTTGTCCTGATCTGACGAGTCCAGTTCTTCTCTTAGGTCGGTAGTGTATGTCTCTTTGTCTTTCTGTTAGTTGTTTTCGTCCTTGTCCTGATCTGACGAGTCCAGTTCTTCTCTTAGGTCGGTAGTGTATGTCTCTTTGTCTTTCTGTTAGTTGTTTTCGTCCTTGTCCTGATCTGACGAGTCCAGTTCTTCTCTTAGGTCGGTAGTGTATGTCTCTTTGTCTTTCTGTTAGTTGTTTTCGTCCTTGTCCTGATCTGACGAGTCCAGTTCTTCTCTTAGGTCGGTAGTGTATGTCTCTTTGTCTTTCTGTTAGTTGTTTTCG
This sequence comes from Mytilus edulis, assembly GCF_963676685.1. NCBI lineage: Eukaryota > Metazoa > Mollusca > Bivalvia > Mytilida > Mytilidae > Mytilus > Mytilus edulis. Next base: position 91,320,981 of record NC_092345.1, on the reverse strand, counting down.
TCCTTGTCCTGATCTGACGAGTCCAGTTCTTCTCTTAGGTCGGTAGCGTATGTCTCTTTGTCTTTCTGTTAGTTGTTTTCGTCCTTGTCCTGATCTGACGAGTCCAGTTCTTCTCTTAGGTCGGTAGTATATGTCCCTTTGTCTTTCTGTTAGTTGTTTTCGTCCTTGTCCTGATCTGACGAGTCCAGTTCTTCTCTTAGGTCGGTAGTGTATGTCCCTTTGTCTTTCTGTTAGTTGTTTTCGTCCTTGTCCTGATCTGACGAGTCCAGTTCTTCTCTTAGGTCGGTAGCGTATGTCTCTTTGTGTTTTCGTCCTTGTCCTGATCTGACGAGTCCAGTTCTTCTCTTAGGTCGGTAGTGTATGTTTCTTTGTCTTTCTGTTAGTTGTTTTCGTCCTTGTCCTGATCTGACGAGTCCAGTTCTTCTCTTAGGTCGGTAGTGTATGTCCCTTTGTCTTTCTGTTAGTTGTTTTCGTCCTTGTCCTGATCTGACGAGTCCAGTTCTTCTCTTAGGTCGGTAGTGTATGTCTCTTTGTCTTTCTGTTAGCTGTTTTCGTCCTTGTCCTGATCTGACGAGTCCAGTTCTTCTCTTAGGTCGGTAGTGTATGCCTCTTTGTCTTTCTGTTAGTTGTTTTCGTCCTTGTCCTGATCTGACGAGTCCAGTTCTTCTCTAAGGTCGGTAGTGTATGTCCCTTTGTCTTTCTGTTAGTTGTTTTCGTCCTTGTCCTGATCTGACGAGTCCAGTTCTTCTTTTAGATCGGTAGCGTATGTCTCTTTGTCTTTCTGTTAGTTGTTTTCGTCCTTGTCCTGATCTGACGAGTCCAGTTCTTTTCTTAGGTCGGTAGTGTATGTCTCTTTGTCTTTCTGTTAGTTGTTTTCGTCCTTGTCCTGATCTGACGAGTCCAGTTCTTCTCTTAGGTCGGTAGTGTATGTCCCTTTGTCTTTCTGTTAGTTGTTTTCGTCCTTGTCCTGATCTGACGAGTCCAGTTCTTCTCTTAGGTCGGTAGTGTATGTCTCTCTGTCTTTCTGTTAGTTGTTTTCGTCCTTGTCCTGATCTGACGAGTCCAGTTCTTCTCTTAGGTCGGTATTGTATGTCTCTTTGTCTTTCTGTTAGTTGTTCTCGTCCTTGTCCTGATCTGACGAGTCCAGTTCTTCTCTTAGGTCGGTAGTGTATGTCTCTTTGTCTTTCTGTTAGTTGTTTTCGTCCTTGTCCTGATCTGACGAGTCCAGTTCTTCTCTTAGGTCGGTAGTGTATGTCCCTTTGTCATCTGTTAGTTGTTTTCGTCCTTGTCCTGATCTGACGAGTCCAGTTCTTCTCTTAGGTCGGTAGTGTATGTCTCTTTGTCTTTCTGTTAGTTGTGTTCGTCCTTGTCCTGATCTGACGAGTCCAGTTCTTCTCTTAGGTCGGTAGTGTATGTCCCTTTGTCTTTCTGTTAGTTGTTTTCGTCCTTGTCCTGATCTGACGAGTCCAGTTCTTCTCTTAGGTCGGTAGTGTATGTCTCTTTGTCTTTCTGTTAGTTGTTTTCGTCCTTGTCCCGACCTGACGAGTCCAGTTCTTCTCTTAGGTCGGTAGTGTATGTCCTTTTGTCTTTCTGTTAGTTGTTTTCGTCCTTGTCCTGATCTGACGAGTCCAGTTCTTCTCTTAGGTCGGTAGTGTATGTCTCTTTGTCTTTATGTTAGTTGTTTTCGTCCTTGTCCTGATCTGACGAGTCCAGTTCTTCTCTTAGGTCGGTAGTGTATGTCTCTTTGTCTTTATGTTAGTTGTTTTCGTCCTTGTCCTGATCTGACGAGTCCAGTTCTTCTCTTAGGTCGGTAGTGTATGTCTCTTTGTCTTTCTGTTAGTTGTTTTCGTCCTTGTCCTGATCTGACGACTCCAGTTCTTCTCTTAGGTCGGTAGTGTATGTCTTTTTGTCTTTCTGTTAGTTGTTTTCGTCCTTGTCCTGATCTGACGAGTCCAGTTCTTCTCTTAGGTCGGTAGCGTATGTCTCTTTGTCTTTCTGTTAGTTGTTTTCGTCCTTGTCCTGATCTGACGAGTCCAGTTCTTCTCTTAGGTCGGTAGTGTATGTCTCTTTGTCTTTCTGTTAGTTTTTTCGTCCTTGTCCTGATCTGACGAGTCCAGTTCTTCTCTTAGATCGGTAGTGTATGTCTCTTTGTCTTTCTGTTAGTTGTTTTCGTCCTTGTCCTGATCTGACGAGTCCAGTTCTTCTCTTAGGTCGGTAGTGTATGTCTCTTTGTCTTTCTGTTAGTTGTTTTCGTCCTTGTCCTGATCTGACGAGTCCAGTTCTTCTCTTAGGTCGGTAGTGTATGTCTCTTTGTCTTTCTGTTAGTTGTTTTCGTCCTTGTCCTGATCTGACGAGTCCAGTTCTTCTCTTAGGTCGGTAGTGTATGTTCCTTTGTCTTTCTGTTAGTTGTTTTCGTCCTTGTCCTGATCTGACGAGTCCAGTTCTTTTCTTAGGTCGGTAGTATATGTCCCTTTGTCTTTCTGTTAGTTGTTTTCGTCCTTGTCCTGATCTGACGAGTCCAGTTCTTCTCTTAGGTCGGTAGTGTATGTCCCTTTGTCTTTCTGTTAGTTGTTTTCGTCCTTGTCCTGATCTGACGAGTCCAGTTCTTCTCGTAGGTCGGTAGTGTATGTCTCTTTGTCTTTCTGTTAGTTGTTTTCGTCCTTGTCCTGATCTGACGAGTCCAGTTCTTCTCTTAGGTCGGTAGTGTATGTCCCTTTGTCTTTCTGTTAGTTGTTTTCGTCCTTGTCCTGATCTGACGAGTCCAGTTCTTCTCTTAGGTCGGTAGTGTATGTCTCTTTGTCTTTCTGTTAGTTGTTTTCGTCCTTGTCCCGACCTGACGAGTCAAGTTCTTCTCTTAGGTCGGTAGTGTATGTCCTTTTGTCTTTCTGTTAGTTGTTTTCGTCCTTGTCCTGATCTGACGAGTCCAGTTCTTCTCTTAGGTCGGTAGTGTATGTCTCTTTGTCTTTCTGTTAGTTGTTTTCGTCCTTGTCCTGATCTGACGAGTCCAGTTCTTCTCTTAGGTCGGTAGTGTATGTCTCTTTGTCTTTCTGTTAGTTGTTTTGGTCCTTGTCCTGATCTGACGAGTCCAGTTCTTCTCTTAGGTCGGTAGTGTATGTCTCTTTGTCTTTCTGTTAGTTGTTTTCGTCCTTGTCCTGATCTGACGACTCCAGTTCTTCTCTTAGGTCGGTAGTGTATGTCTTTTTGTCTTTCTGTAAGTTGTTTTCGTCCTTGTCCTGATCTGACGAGTCCAGTTCTTCTCTTAGGTCGGTAGCGTATGTCTCTTTGTCTTTCTGTTAGTTGTTTTCGTCCTTGTCCTGATCTGACGAGTCCAGTTCTTCTCTTAGATCGGTAGTGTATGTCTCTTTGTCTTTCTGTTAGTTGTTTTCGTCCTTGTCATGATCTGACGAGTCCAGTTCTTCTCTTAGGTCGGTAGTGTATGTCTCTTTGTCTTTCTGTTAGTTGTTTTCGTCCTTGTCCTGATCTGACGAGTCCAGTTCTTCTCTTAGGTCGGTAGTGTATGTCTCTTTGTCTTTCTGTTAGTTGTTTTCGTCCTTGTCCTGATCTGACGAGTCCAGTTCTTCTCTTAGGTCGGTAGTGTATGTTCCTTTGTCTTTCTGTTAGTTGTTTTCGTCCTTGTCCTGATCTGACGAGTCCAGTTCTTTTCTTAGGTCGGTAGTATATGTCCCTTTGTCTTTCTGTTAGTTGTTTTCGTCCTTGTCCTGATCTGACGAGTCCAGTTCTTCTCTTAGGTCGGTAGTGTATGTCTCTTTGTCTTTCTGTTAGTTTTTTCGTCCTTGTCCTGATCTGACGAGTCCAGTTCTTCTCAGCTGATTTTGATAGTTTGAAGTTTGGTATCTTACTATCCGGATTTTGCTCATTGTTGAATACCTCACGGCGACCTGTAGTTGTTAACATCCTGATTCTTAGGTTTCTTGTGGATTATTGTCTAATTCACAATCAAACACATCTCATTATTTTTACATCGAGTCTCTTTCTTGTCTCGTTATTCAAACTGTACGAAAGAATTGAAGGATAAATTTATATGTTGCAAATAAGAATTACTCCAATAACTCTATTTTACATACTATAAAAATAAATTTCATGAGACAATCATATAAGACAAAATTAAGTATTATTTCTTATTTACTTATGTAAAACCGACCATTGTATGCTTTCCCTTGCATACTTTATGTAGCAATTATCAATAAATAATATACATGCTACACCATTCGTGCATGTCGCAGATGAGATTAATTGTCTTGATATGCTTTACTGCCTTAATTCACCAACTATATAAATATATCTCTACACAGTCTTCAGACCAAGGATTAGCATTAATAGCACAGTCTACCTATTTTGAATGTAGAAGGGCATAAGAAGGCGACAAAGTTAAAACTTAAAACGAAGGAATTCGAAAATATCCTCGAAAGATCATGCATGACCATAACAGCTAGATCAAACAGCTATAAATAATTGTTGGTTTTTTTTTTATCCTTTTCAGAATGGACCATACTTTACAAGATATGGTATACAAACTGGTGCCTGGTCTATTTCAGGGTAAGGTGACGCCTATAGATGTAATGTTTTAATTCCGGTCATTATAATAGATTGTCAGATTCATTTCATGCGTATATTTATTTAGCTGATAGAGTTACAATGATTGTTTCGTTATTTAATTGATAGAGTTACAACGATTGTTTCGTTTTCATATCCATTAAATTATGAATCACATCAAACAATCGCGAAAAAATTCAGACGCATATGATAAACATTATTGTTGCAGTTGTTTGTTCAGCCAAATTATCCTTGAACCGTGCATGGAATTATCTCATTATCATTCATAATGATATTTAGTTGAACAAATGATGCGTAACCATTCCTGTAGTGTCAATGGCCAGAACGGTCTTTTGTGCATGCATTTAAGTGGTTCTCAACAACACATATATTTACACGCATACACCACTGTTTTGTATGTGTTTGTGTCAAAAATTTAAGAGAACTGACGGAAGCTTATTCATATGCATTTTCCTGTACTAATGTTAATTGTATATTCTGTGGCTTACTTATCATGTCTCTCCACGGAATGATCGAAATTAAAAGAGGAAAGGTTGATATCTGTGTCGACTGGTTTTGGAAGTAAAAAGGTACAATGTGGTCATTAATCTGTTTGTAGCAAAATCTCAATTATTCGGGAAGGAAAAACTCTACAAACGAAATTGATTTGTATTCCGATTTTATATGCTTCCATAATTATTGCGTTTTTTCCCCTTATATTCCCTTTCCTGCTAATAATACATATTATATGTGTATTCCATAAAAGTTGGCTTATGTATAAGCTCCCGTGTCTCGGATTTGACCTAAAGTATTTATGCTGTTCTCTTAAGGATAATCTGGTATTTGATTATCAGTCAGATTAACAGAAAGTTGTAGGATTTACCAAGAGTGGTAATATCCTTTGTCTTATTTCAATATGTTTAAATCGTCTATAATCGGACATCAAAAAGTGTACATGCGTAAATATAAATGTGCTTGTCAGTAGACGAATGCTGTTGACACAGTCGGTCTGGCTCCAATTTGAGTTCATGGATTCTTTAAGAATTGCGTCTCGTGATAAGTACATGTACATGATTTTCAATTTTTGAACATCAGTAAACTACTGTTGCCTCTGACCTTCATTGTTTTAACTGAACTCTATTGTTGGTTTCGCATATGACGTCTACAAAAAAAGACTTCTTTGAAAGGGGTTGATAGTCAAAGTTTTAAGGTAAAAGTCATGCTGTACGCCAATGTTGTCATAGAGGGTTAAACATTCTCAAATTAACTTCGTGTACATCAGTTGAAATTTGCCACATGTCATGGGTAAAATCTTTGTTCTTACTGTTCTATAATCTGAATAATGCACAGCTAAGGTGTGCATTAACTACCTAAGATATACTGCACAGTTCAAATCTATATTTACCTTTAAGGGCGTTTCCTGGATTCTGAAAGGGGTGTGACATGTATTCTATAAAATTAAAAAATATCAACGTTTGTAGCGAGACTTAAAACGTTTCGTTCTCCAATTCAAGGATGAACAGCCTATTCACCCCCCCCCCCCCCCCCCCAAAAAAAAACAACCCCAAACAAACAAACGAATCCGGCCATCTGACTTGAAGTTACAAAAAAGTTGATAAATTAAACACTTTGTAAAAACATCGTAGTTTCAATAAGAAAAAAATGATGGATTGATTGTTGATGTTTTAACGTCACTTTTAAGCGCCACATTTCGGCTATTTCGTGGCGCCCAGTTTTTATTAGTAGAGGGAGCCGGAGTGCCTGGAGAAAACCACACAAATTTGATAGGAAAACTGACAGTCCTAATCAATTAATATTGGAGTTGAAAACCCCAGCACGGGCGGACTTTGTCCTGAAACCCTCAGTGTTGACTGTCTAGTGATTACTGTAGAAGAACTACTTAGACTTCTTGGCAAACGAGGCCCCTGATGAAAAAAGAAAGGTTTCTCCTTCCTTTTTTATTATCTAAACTGGGACATGAAATATTTTATTTTATTTTGTGTACACAGTGTAAATCTTAAATCAGTGTTTAAAAGTCTGAACAAATAGTAACGATTTTTTGTAGTTTCTGCCAAAAAAGAAATCACGTACTTAAGAATATTCAAATAAATGAAATCTGATTTGAATAAGTTTTAGACTCAATGAATTTCAATACGATTTTTAGCATATTTATTCCTATAAAGGGACTATTTGGGTATCGAACTTAAATTTGGGGTCGGGGAGGGGGTTAAAGATTGGATAGCGAATCGTTGTTTCTGTTTATTAAACATTTTAAATTTATGTACTAAACTCTTCCTCGTTTCATCTTTCTCTAAGCATATCATTAAGTAAAGAAAAGCAATTTATCTTTACTCCATAACACCGATTTGAAAGTACAATATGTCAAAGTATTAATCGTCACTGATTGCAAGAATAAAAAATTACGAATAAATTTAACAGAAACGATAGAAAAAATTTACAATTAAATCGCAAATAATGTAAAAATTGAGGAAGAAGCCTAAATATAAATAAAAATAATAACTCAAAACTTACCAAACGTCTTACAACATAAAGGCCCATTTCCTCCTTTCTTTACTGTACAAGAAACTTTATTCAGGAGCCGTGGACTGCGGAACATCGTTTTCATATTGCTAAAACGTTCACGTAAATTGATGGCGTCATGTTTTAAAACAGTTATTGGCCAATCAAATCGGTATATTGGATTTAATCTGCACGCTCGTGGGACCTTTTAACCCGAACTCCTACGTCGTTCGGGTTAATCGGGGTCACCCAAGCTGTGCAGATTAATTCCAATATACCGACTTGCTTGGTCAATAACTGTCTCTACCAAATGTTGTGTTAGTCCTTTATTTGCATTAAATACTACTCGTTTCCTGTGTAAAATATACGACAGGCAAACTATGATTCCGTATCACATCACACTTTATATACTTTTATATGTACACATTGTTCAAGTATATAAAGACATGTATATGTATTTTTATGTATACTGATGGCTTTTGTATCCATAAAGTGAATTTTCGGCCATTTGTTGCCAGCTGTAGAAATGAATTTGTACTGTAACAGTCGGATTGGTTTTCATAATCATTATTTCCGTTTTTTTTATTTAGTATAATTATAAAAATGATAAAAAGACCTAAACCATGTGCATTCAATGTCTAAACACACACGAGAGTATCCGTTTGTAACAACTCTCAACATGCATGACAAGTTATATACTTCATCACTGATATTTAACTGTCAATGTTATGTATAGATTCCTACACTGCAACAAGTGTATTACGATATTTCTCCACTCTCGACAGTTAAATTTTATTATTTAAAGCGCGAGGCTTGCCGAGCTTTTTAAATAATTAAATTTAACTGTCGAGAGTGGAGAAGTATGTTTCCATGCCGACTTGGGACTAAACCCGGTAATAGCATTTTTTAAATGGGATGTCGAAACATCGTAGTTTCAGAGGCTACCATTATACAGTTCTTGAAATCTGAACACAAAAAAAAATCGATGATTCTAATTTCAGTTTTTTTAAATATTTTTGTCCAATTAAGCGAGAAAAGAAAAAAAAATTATAAAAAATTAAAATTAAAACAAAAAAAAATAATATTATATTAATATGAACGCATGATATCGAAAGACAGAGATAATGGCAGAGGCATCTGTTGGCAATACTCAAATATCTCTTGACTGATTTGGACCGGAAGGATATGGTACAGTTCATTTCTTCGACAAAGAAATTCCTGAAACGAACGATAAATTCTGACAATTCTTTGAATTATACATATCTCTAAAATTCAGTATTTTATTCAGAGACATATATACGTATATACGTCTCTGATTTAATTCAGTCATTTGTTGTATATGCAAAACAATTAATTTCATATCAAATGGCTCGTGACTGAATTGTACCAGAACGTGTTAATTTCCCAATAAGTATTTTTTTTTTATGCAAAAGGTAAATAAATATAGGATAAGGATAATTTATAATATTTTCAATAATCTGAAGCAGGTGCTTGTATTTTTGTTACAGTATATTATGCAGTTGGATGAAAATTCTAAATTTCTTATATCAAACAAAAAAGGCAAATACCAGTATCTATTGCTACAATAAAAGTCACTTTAGGCTCGGGATTTAATAATAAAACCAATAAAGATTAAACGACATACATTTGAATACACTTTACCTGTGTTAAGCTATTTTAATTATTTTACTGGACTTTACATATTATTTCAATACCCTTTATAAAAGAAATAGGACATTTAAAAAATTTTTGTTAATATTTTTACTTAGTTAAATTAAAACTTTGTCGTAGATTGAGTACTATATTTAGTTACTTTTCCTCAAATTCATTTGCCAGATGTTTAGTTCTTTCCTCTTTATTATTCATAGCATTAACAGCTGAGCGATATATTAACACACACGCGGATAGTTACTTTAGCATATGTATTTTGTTTAATATATTATTAATGCAAAGCTGTAGGAATTCTTCGGTAATCATAGCTGACAGACGCACTTCTCGTGTGCCAAAATATTATTTATACTACAGCAATTTAACATCTTTTATGTAAATGAACACTAAAATATATCATATTGTGCGTGAACTGAGGTATGGTATTTAAAAATGCATAGATATTACCCAAACATGTCCTTAATTAGTGAAATTGTTGTATGCCTGATATATTTATTATTATCTATATTCTTTTGACAATCAGTATCAAAAGTGAAAAAAAAGCTATGATTTATTGAAAAAAAATGTATTTAAAGTAAAACTCGTCTGATTCTGTTTTGCAGAGGAAATGAAAAGACGTCGAGAGTTTTATAAAGAAAACATCGATGACGAAGGTTAGTATGACAAATGTTGAATCTTTGAGTATAGAATATTCCTCTTAATTATTGTCCTACAACAATTAATTTCTTAAAAGCGTTACTAATGTGAATTGGAAGGGAATCAAGTTAATAGCCACCTGCAATTGTTTTATATTGCGAAAACTGTTCAAAAACTTTGTACAGCTCTCTTACTCGCACATACCGTAGCAAAACATATGCATTTCACAACTGATGACGTCTCAAAGTGAAGTTCTTTCTACCAATCATGAAGATTATATTACTTTGTATTATCCGAATACTTTTTGAAGTCTTTGACAATTTATTTTAAAATGCAACACCCATGACATATGTGTTTGATTCGATGTGTTCGTTCTGGGACTAGATGGTTTAACTGTAAAATTTCTCGGAATAAGTTTTTTGTAAAGTCTTACGAAATATCATATTTTTTTTAAGAAAAAAGAAATTTATATACTTACAAAACAGTGTACAGTAGAAAAGATTATGCATTTACAAATGAACATTGATTTGCTTATTTCAAATTTCTTACACAAATTTTGCAGATAGTCCAGATGGACCTTGGCCAGAATATTACATAGATGATGATGGTGAAATACAACGAGAACGTGTCATCTTTTCTGACGACGAACAGATTAGTTTATCACTTCAACTAAGTACCGAGTGAGTTTTGTAAATGCATACGGTCACTCATTACTATTGGTTAAACATAATGTTCTTTATCTATCAAGTTTCAGAATATAATCCACGTAAAATATTTACATTTATTTCTTGTGCTTCAGCTAAACCTGTCTGGAACTTTTCCAAATCATTTACTTCTTTCAGACATTTGGTTTTTGTGTTTTACGGGTGTTGATGTGCATAGCATTCAACACTCTCATACGTTCCTTATCACAAATGCAACATATTAAATTTCATTCTACAGTAGTTAAAATGTGCATTATATCAGAAAAAGCTGCACAAGTTATCCTGTCATATTCTGTTAGTTTATAATCTATTTACATTCCTTTCATCATTAGTTTCTAAATTCAATAACAGTACTATCAAATATCTTACAGCGGTAAGCCACCCAAATCACCTGATAAAAGGGATCCCAAGAGTTCACCAGAGGTCAGTATGAACATAGGATTTAATGTACAAAATAATAATACACTATATCAACAATAGAAGTCCCCTTTGATACCAGATTACGTTGTGTATAATTTGTTTGAACATGCCAGGTCATATGGATTAGATTTGATTCTTGCATATCGTAACAATATCTTTATAAAATAATATATTAGTTCACTGAATTGACACTTTTTTTTATCTTCTTAGATATATCTAGCAATGGTAGAGGTTCCTGATATAACGTTTATTATTTGGAACTATTTTCTTTGAATTTATTATTTTTATTTATACAGCTTCATATATTTAGGTTCGTCTATTAAAATTGTTTTTCATTACCACTAATTAATGTTTACTTTAAAATCATGTAATATATGCTTATTTCGAGGAAAAGACCCTTTTCTGACCAATTATTGTTTCTGCATTTTCCGAATCATTTGATAAACAGAAAGCCTGTAGTTCTAGCAAAATAATTGAATGTATATTAGTAATTAATATTTGGTATTTATATATACCGGTTTTTATATATATCAAGTTTTTATGTCCTATGTAAAAAGCGCAAATGTCCTGTAATTTGAAGCGCAAGTGTCCAATATAGAAAGCGCAAATGTCCTATGAAAAAGCGAAAACGTCCCGCGCCGGTTTTTATATACCGCTCAAATGCATCAAGTTTTGGAATTCGGTAGTCGCTTTATTTAAATGATGATAAACTGATAACCTAAACCACAATAACATAAATATATCAGTACTTGAAGTATAAATACAACATTATCATAAATTATACTTATATTTATATGTTAAGATTAATAATTATTTTTACATGAAACCTTCGTGCCTATAAAGAAAGATATCCGTATCAATTGGACTGCATTATTATTATTAAATTATTATAAATTATTTTGATTTCGGGTTGATTAAACGTTCAAATACTTCCTTGGTTAATAACCAACTTAACAATTTGATAATGATTTTATTTGATAATGAATTAATTTGCATTCCCTCTTTTCTTATCTCGTTCTAAAAAAGCCTATGTCACGAAATTTCGGTAAAGTGATATTTTAACTTTTGATTCAAATGGAGTAGAGTTCTACTATATGACAATCGATTACAACTAAAAAACGGCAATAAATTAAAAAGTTAACCATCAGCTTAATGTAGGCCTTTGCATAATTACGAAAACTTGTTCATGTGTTGAATAGAAACATAAATGGTGACAAGGCACAACCCGATACATAAATCTGCGTCTAGGGTCACCAAGGTCAAGGTTGCGGTCTGATGACTCTGTTGTTTCTTTGTTTTTACAGAACAAAAATCAACACAATTGCTTTAATGGTAAGATTTAACATGGTTATAAAAGAAAAAAAATCAGTGCTTTTTTCACGTTTTTTTTGTAGATGACTGATTGTCGTTATTTGTTGTGTCCTGCTGCCGTAACCGTATCACATTTGAAGAAATTCATTCGCCTGAAATTCAATCTGTGTGACCGATATCAGGTATATATAAAGTAAATTATCCCAAACCAACCACGTGTATATAACCTGTATTTCTTAAGGCATATGGAAGTATTCATGAAGTGTAATCAGGCTTTTAAAATTTATTTCTTGTGGTTTTCAAATATTAAGTTTATTGTCAGTTGTAAATTAAAAGATTAAGATTTGACAAGGATATTTTTATAGTTATCAGATTTCCTCCATACATGTTTATTTCTATATGTCTGACCTATTTATAAGACAAATCTTTAAAGCTATTGTACTTTTATTTGTTTACAAATACAGTTGGATGGAAGTAAATATTAAATCCGGGTAATTGGTAGTTTAAGAGATTGATGATCATGGTATTAAAAAAACTACTTCCATTCTTTATTGTAATTTTGATATGTATTAAAATGACATGGCAGTAGAAATAAATATATAAATAAAAAACGACGATTCAAAATTCGTTTCTTTTGATAGTTTACTTTTTTTTTTTTTTTTTTTTTTTTTTTACATATTTTGAATTAAATGATCTTAAATGGAGAGTTGTCTCAATGGTACTCGTACCACATCTTCTTATATCTATTTTGTACTAAGCAGTTTCCTTAAGTTGTAGGTTCTTAAACTTAGTATTGTTAGATACGCAGCATCAATATACATAAATTGTTTTTTGTTTATTTGAAGATCGATGTTTATCACTCTGATGAAATCCTTCAGGACCATTACACACTTATGGACATTGCGTACATCTACGCTTGGAGAAGAGTAAGTTTATTTTCATTCAATTTGATATTTAATAGGAATAAGACAAAAGCTTCTTCAAAATTTATTTTTTTGTGTTGAATTGATTAATGTTGAAATCATCATCTTGTACGTAAGAACATCCTCGCTTTGAATATTGTTATTCGTATTTGCTAACCCATTTTATTCCCTGTAGAACAACAATATAATAAAAGAGAATATAACATAAAATAAATTATATCGTTTTCTATTGTTACACGTTAGCAGAGCCTTGGTGGCAATATATATTTACCCAAAATGATGCGTTGACGTCACAAAGGACATTGACAAAAATGTTTTTTATTTACCTTTCAAATATCCTCATTTACTCATATTTAATAATTTCATTAAAAGTGATTTTTAAATGCCGTAACATTGAAAATAAATTTTTGTATTTTGAACAAGGTGAGTGCAAATCTGAGAATATATGTGTCGCATATAACAGCATTGTCTGACTGTTATATCAACAATCACGTCATTTGCCCTCTATTGTGGTACTTACAAACAAATTTGTATTAACAATGAGCAACACTACGAGTGTCACATGTGGAGCAGGATCTGCTATCACTTTGGAGCACCTGAGACACCCCCGGTTTTGTTTTGGGTCAGTTGTTTAGCTTTGAAGTGTTTTGTAAAAATTTGTTAGTCTTTTCAACGTTTTTGATTTCGTTGGTTTCTCTTCGACTTATTTGATTATCCCTTTTATATCTTTTGGTTTTTTTTCATGGCCCTGCCGTCCCCAGAACGGTCAATAAGTGTTTCCCGTAGTCGTCTGTTCGTACGTACGTCCCATAATTGGTTTACATTATTTAACGTTAGTTTGCCTCAACCAAATGATATACAACTGATACACAATGCATATTAACACAAAACACAGATTCATTTATAATTTGGGCGACGTCTTTTTAGACGTTTCGTGTTATGCCCATTTATAAAGTAATTTGCAAGCGGGGGGGGGGGGGGGGGGGGGGGGGTCTGTCTCCCATTTATACACTCTTCATTTATCAAATAAAAGGTTGACTTTCTCTTTCCATGCCAATACAAAAATTAATTTGAGGATGAATACATTGAATATAATATAATAATTACTCTTATCTTATATCGTTTGATCAGATTGGAACCGATATTTGTATAACTATCGCATTTTCACCCCAGAAGGATTTGAAAATTTTATCATTGCAATTTCAGAATAGTAATTTGAATTTCCGCGTACGGATTGAGGTCTTTAGTTATGAAATTGCCATACAATAGAACTTATTCACGGTTTGTAAAAATGTTTGGTAAAAACAAACGTTTTACAGAGTATTTGTCTAAAAATGGAATCAACTAATTTATTGTTACTAGTAGTAATTTTAAGATCTTGGTTTGAACAGATGAAAACATGCATGCTATTGAAAATGAATAGGTCTTGATAATCCTGATTTTTTTTGTCGGTATATATCGACGATTTGTTTAGTCAACAAGTATTCTATATATATTTGTCTACATTTATGTCGCGGAAGTGAGACGTAGTAATCCTACATTCCGTCGGCGGCGTCAATATTTAGGTTCAGTCTGTGGTTAAACTTTTTTTTAGACATTAATAACCTTAAAAATTGTCAAAAATTTATGGAATTTTATGAAATGTAAACAGAAACTATAATATGACAAAAATCAATATTTAGTGCAAAAGTTGAATATATTTAGTTTTTTTCATTTTTTGTGTGTGTATAAATGGACTTTGTTTTGTTACAGTTAATTTTATACATTATTATATAAAAGTTATTTAAGTATCAATACCTTTGTGAAACTTTCATGGATAAATACACAATTTGACAAACGTTTTTTATGACTGAAAGAAAGCGTCCACAACACAATGATGATTTTTGGATATTTCCCCCCTATTTTACTGGTAATAGGATTTGTAAGACATCAACCTTCATAAAATTTTATGATGGTTTTGCAGAAGCTTTTTTTTACGATAAAAAGATAATGTCTGAAGTAGAACGCTGAAAAATATATATTTCATTTTCCCGTATTTTACTGATCGATGGACTTTGTTTTATCAAATAACATTTACGGAAGTCTGGGATAATTTTTTTGACATGATCCATTTCTTAATATTAATTGATTATTATGGAACTTGGACAGAGGCTAAAAAAATTGATTAAGAAAAAGCATCTGAAGAAAAAAGTTAGATATTGATTTATAATTTCCATATTCTACGGATAGTTGTTCTACTTATTACATTCAACATAACACTTTAAAAAACAGCAATCGCAGACGAGACACAGGGTCCGCGGAGACCCTTTACGAATTAAAAAAACAAACTTTATCAATGAAGATCAAGTGTCAACAGAAGTCTATTTGTATTTATTCCCGTATTGATGCCTTTCTTTTTTCAAAATGTTAATTAACATATGAAGGAATATAAAATGTTATTTATTGATTGTATATCTGTTTTATTGCAGAGAGGACCTTTAAGGCTATTTTATACCGTGTACACAAATCCCGCTAAACGGATTAAACGAAGTATATCTGCTACAGTAACATCAGACATTGACACGAGTATTGTTGAAATGCCTTGTGCCACCAAACCGTCCGAGAATGCAGACGATACTGATAAGAAAGTGGCTTCTCCCGTTCAAACATCAACCAAATATGACGACCAATCAAAAAGTGAAACAAAGAAGCCTGAGCTTCCATTGTCTACCATCAGCTCAAGTAATTGTACAGAAACTGTTAGTTCCACAGTAGATTTTTCAAAACACGAGAACAAAGTACAAAAACCAACTACTGAAGTCATCACACAAAATTTAGAAATACCAAAGAAAACAGAAACAAAGAAAACAGAATCAAAGAAAACCTCTGACATACAAAAAATTACAGAAATTCCGACATGTACTCAAATCAATGTGCCAACTCCTCACAGATCATTCTTATTAGGACCGAAACCAAAAGAAAAAATGGAAGCGAAGCAAAAGGAGTTGTCAAGTTGGAAAAACTCTAAAGATAAAATATTAAGTCTACCAGTGAAACATCCAGATAGTAAAATAACAGTCCCTAATCCAAGGCCTGTAGAAAATGTCTCGAAAGTCTCAACTACTCTGAAACTACCAAGTGCTTCAATTACTCATAGCAACGGCAAGATCACGAACACTAGTGCTACTAGCCAAATAATGAAAGCAAGCAGCAGTAGCAATTCTATAGGAAGCAAAAACACGACGACTTCAGTAAACGATAAACAAATTAAACGAACTCACGTCGATTGTTGTGTTTCCCCTGACACAAAGAAACCAAAATACAATACGGAATCTCTTGCTAAACCCGGGATTTATAAAAATGGGAAGGATAACCATGTAAATAAACCTGTCAACATACCATATGTTACTAAGTCTCCATCAAGTCTCGTGGGTAGTACATTGTCGTCTGCTGATAAAGCACGCAAACTTCTTCATATACCGGAGAGGCCAATCCTTCCGTATGCCCCTATGGCCGCGCATTATCAAAGCATGAATGGTTTCTCCTACTATAGACCACCAATACAGGATTATGGTAATGATGCCCCTCAGGACCTTAGCATGAAAAAGAAATCTATCGACTCTAACGATAATTCAAAGAATCTACCGGATTCAACAAAACACTCGCCTCCGGCACCAAAAAGTGCTTCTGAAAACAAACAGAAGAAGGAAAAGAACGGCGAAATTGACAAGTACGCGTTCACTGATGATGACGCAGCTACACCAGTTACGTCACGTAAACTGCAACACGTAAAGTCAGAACCTTTAACCTTGAATTGAATGATTATTCTATGGGTTCTATGGATAAGAAATTTTAATGTGGGTTTGTCAAATAAGAATTTGTATTGAGGATGATACAAGTTCTGAGGACGTCTTGCTTATGTGACAGAATATGAGTTAGTGCTAAATTGTTTGTTTATAACGTCATGCATGAGAACAGAATGTGGATTTTATTAGACTGCTCCATTAATAACTAAAAATGGATGTGAATAACAAGTGATACGTTTACACAGTGTTGAATTATGTTATTGAAAAGTCAATGCTTATAGCGCAAACTGCATTTGTAAATGCTAGCTGCTTCAAACACACTGGATGTATGTATTAGTAATAAGCTTTATAGTTTAAATATTGGACCAGGAGAGGTCTGTGTGGATATAGGTGATTTTTCTTCATTCCATTTAAATCGTTATTCTTTTTGGACATACTATTTCTTCTTCTTAGAATAATGGTTGCTTTGCACTAGACGTAGTGGTTCCTTTCCTTCTGTTTGTTGGTAAAAATATAAAATTAATTAATTCAAAATTTCCAAAAGCTTATGTCTAACAAATTATCATATTTTAAAAAAAATAAACAATTAAAATTTAACTTTTGGCATAAATAAGTTTTTTTGATAGATCTTTCACTGTTGATAAATTATAAATTATATTTTAATTGATTATTGGACAAACTATTTAAAAAAATATGTACTTTTTTTATTATGTGTGCTAATTGATTTTTAACATTTTCATTATACTTCATAGCCTTTACACTATTATATTTTTCATTTTCACACATTCATAACAATCATGTATAATATAACAATCATACATTTCTGTACATAATCATTTTTTGAATTTTGTTTTAAGTTAGTAAAGAAACAGTTGTTTTCTTAATATTGTGTATAACATAATTAAAAGTCATGGGTACCAATTTTACTCTTTATAATTTTTATGGAAAGACAAATCATAGATATTGATTTTATTATTTCTGTTAATGGAAAATGATAATAATAACTGTAAAAAAATATCCAGCTTAAAAGTCCGATTGAATTAAAAGTCGTTAAACTTTTAAAATTTGACAAATCAGATGGTATTTTGCATTTTTGTCCCAAAGTTGTTCATTAATTCCATTTATATTCTGTCTAAATATTGCACTATGGTGATTATAATATATTTATCAGCTGGTTTAATTTTACAGAATGGTTTAACTCTCTTTTCCCGTTCTCCTCTCTTTCTCTCTCTCTATCTCTTTATATGAAACAATGTAAGGTGCAAACATTTTTGATATGTGTTTATTAAAATATGTATTAAGTGTTATGTTTTCCTTTTACTTAATATTGTTTATATTTGATTTTAAAGCTATTTATTTTAAGGATAAATATATTATATTGAAGGAAATCCTTGTGAAGGAGTTAACATTATTTTATGTTTGGTTGTATGAGATACAATCTGTTACTGTCTGTTGTTGTAGAAATAAACAAAAGTTTATGTGAAATGTTCGTTTGCATTAAAATAACAGTACATGATTATTTTGTAATAGAGTTTTGCCTAAAAAGTAAATTCACAAAACTACTGAACTCCGAGGAAAATTCAAAACGGAACGTCCATAATCAAATGGCAAAATCAAAAGTTTAAACACACCAAACGGATGGAAAACTGTCATATTCTTGACTTGGTACAGACATTTTCCATTTTTGTTTCACTTTCAGTGTTTAAATTTGAAAGGCATTGAAACCTATTGAAATATCATATATCCATAATACATTTAAAAAATTAGCTTTCATTTTTGTTTTTGAGGGGGGAGTATGAGGTGTTATTTACATCATCTTATTCGACACCACAAATTGTTCGATCGTAATCGGGTGAGGTTGAATCTGTTAGATAAAGGTAACAGTAGTATACCGCTGTTCGAAAGTCATAAATCGTTTGAGAGAAAACAAATTCGGGTTACAAACTTAAACCGATGGAAACATACCAACTACAAGGGGAAAACAACGAAACAACAGAAACTTGGGAACAAAAAATAAAAGACAATGCAACAAACACACAAAAACAAACTATAAGATAACAACTGCCGAACAGAATAGATCATAGGCATATTTCCCATGCAGTTCCCTCTATTTTTAGTTTTGTCTATTTTTATCCTTTTGGAACGCATTACCACCTTTGATCACTGTTTAATACGACAGGTGTGTTATATACTAAGCGGGATATGCCTAAGATCACCGACATGGTTTAGTTTGAGTTATGAATGCCCAACATTTGCCTGTTTTCCCTTCGTATACCTCAGTTTGTCTATTCATCCTCATGTTTTTCCTTTTCGATTTGTTCCGGTAGTGTATTGTCCATTGGATACTGATTTCTGAATGACGTTTTGAAGTAGTCTGTTAGATATATTCAAGCTTTTCCAGAAAATCTTCAGTGTTTCAGTTGTTCCGTTTCTTTCCTCTTATAGTTGATGTGTTTTCCTCGGTTTTAGTTTGCAATCCAGATTTGTTTTCTCTCAATCAATGTATGACATTTGAACAGCGGTACAACGGTATACTTCTGTTTCCTTTTTTCATTGGCACATGATGGGATACGTTTTCCATAAAATATCGTTAACTCGGTATAAAATATTCAAAATACAAAGACAGAAACAACTCAGATTAAATACCAGTGGTATTAAATGCAGATATCCCCAAAAACAGCGTAACTAAACAAATTCTGGGTCATTGTACACATATAAGAAATACGAAGAACAGACTTGTCAAACACCAAAACTTGATGAAGCATATGCTCATGTCGACATTCATTTCTTGTTGATCTACAAAATTGGTGCTAACACAAGTTTAGCAACTACAATGTATCTAGAGAATTATTGATAGTTTCTAAAAGTGATGATATACCAAATAAAACCCTTACTTTAAAAGCTAAAGGACATTATCTAATTATAGCGTCTAGACTGCAGAAATAAAAATACAGATTCCTCACATGCCTACAATACGTTTCGTAAATCGAAATATATTTAGAGGACCATTTTACGCATTTTATCAACTAATGAGCAAATATGTAGTTGCAGTTTGTTCAGAAATGTATTTGAAAAATTGCCTGTTTAACTTTTTTTTATTCGTCGATCATCCAAATAGACAGATCAATATGAAAACTCTTGATTTAAAAGATAGATTACGCCATAACCTCAACAGTTGTTTTAAAGCGTCAAGGAGTCTGATGACCACATATGGGTTTGGCTGTTATATTTAGATATTTTGATTTTAAAACACATTCACGTTCATGTATTGACTTCCGATGTTTTTGGTTATGAATATGTCACTGGGTACGTAATTCCTCAAATTGTTAAAAGATGCAATTTCAATTTCAATTTCAATTCCGGTTGCTTTTTTTCTATCGATACCAATGCAAGTGGACTATCTGATTCTATGGGTAGCATCCACCAATTGTCCATAATTTATTATACAAGTTATGATACGTTCTCAGCGTTGCAATTTTGTCAAAACACTTCTGTCTCGATCCATTCGGGTATTGGGTATACTTTTGTCGTTGCTAGCTGTAGATTCCTTCTACAAGTATTCTTAAATGTTTAGCTTTGATATTCATGGCAATAACAATTTCAGAGAAGATTCGAACTCAGGTAGGTTTTTCACATTTCACTTTTGTTTTTAAATATAGAGCAATGTATACTGCAAATTACATAATAGTTAAACAAGAATGAAAACATTTATACTAGGTAGGACGAAGCCATGGCAATGGAACTAAACACCAATACTCGGGGAAGAGCATTTTCAGTTGTTCACCTGGTTTTAACAAACGGCACTCCATAAACATTAGATCTATTGAGTTTTTTTTTTTAAAGCTTAGGTATTTAATTCAATCCTGTCTTTATTGGCTAGTTAATCACTAATTTTTTTTTCAGTTCATCTTTCTTGATTTGGGTAGATTTGATTATCGGAATTTATTGAAAGAAGACTAAGGTTTATATAGCTCACTGGGAATTCTCCAACAACAACACTGACACTTTGTAATGACAAGAAATCTCGTTGTTATTTGCTCTGCCTAGGCCGTGTGTTATTTGTTGTTATTTGCATTGATTTTTGCGTCAGATGGCTTGTCGATTCGGTTGTTCGGTGGTGGGTGTTGTCTGGTGATTTTGGCGATTCCTGCTCACCTTTTGAAACTACTACTAGCATTTAATTTCCAGTTAAAGTTGAATTTGTGCACTTTTTCATTGCGCTTTTTGAATAACGTTTTCCACAGGGTACTAGTACGTGATATTTTATATAAAAAAATTCCTAATATAATAGCAGCAATGCTGCTAACATTTACAAACCGTCCAAATATACGCTGTGTGTTGGTTCCCATGGTGTACTAAACAGTGTTTGTTAACTCTTTACTAAAAAGGCAGGAATTACAACTTGTTATCCATTCGTTTGATGTGTTTGAGCTTTTAATTTTGCCATTTGATTAGGGACTTTCTATTTCGAATTTTTCTCGGAGTTCGGTATTTTTGTTATTTTACTTCTTTTCGTGCTTCATGTATACTGTTTCGGTTCAAAATTACACGGACAAATGGGAGTCGATGAAGCGATCATATCAGTTTGAAAAGATTGTGCTGTGATGTGCATTAAGTATACCAGGTATCTGCACACCAAACTTTGCCACTTTTATCAGCTACCTTTGTTATATATTACACATTCAAATGTTTATTCTTACATTAAAAAAGTAGGCAGAGTAGGTTCTTATGCTATGCGAAACTCAAAACTTATCATATCTCAACATGCAACAAGAAGTGCACTGTGTCATTGTTTAATATAGATTATTTTATCACTTTGAACATCACCGCTTCTCTACATGGCTAGGAATAGGGAACGATAAGTCTCTTGAACTATTTTCATATAAAAAAATAAGATGTGGTATGATTGCCAATGAGACAATTCGCAACACGAGACGAAATGACACAGACATTACAACTATAGGTCACCGTACGACCTTTAACAATGACACAGACATTACAACTATAGGTCACCGTACGGCCTTCAACAATGATACTCCTTTTACATCTATCATTTGTAGAACACTTTATAATATTATGTGACAAACAAGACATGTTAATGAATCTATTGAAAATGATTTTAATTTACAGATGCACTTGTTACAAAAGTTTAACTCTTTTGTTCGAACAAAAATCGTAGAAAACGGAAAGCCAACCTTTTTTTTAATTATAGATGATTAATGTTACTGACATTTTGTACACTTGCTTTTCCTATGCCAACTCAAAATCAGTAAACAATAATGTTTCGTTTACATAGGAATAAAAGTATCTTTCGGTAAAATCCTCCTGATTTAAGCCAACGTCGAGACTAATAAAATCGTTTCATTTATGATTTTTCTATATATCTTTATTTTCTCTTTTTATTTCATTATCCGATATTTTCAAAAGATATCGATACAAAGATTATACCCATGTCATTAAAAAAAATATAATACGCTGGTTAATCATTTTAATGATCAAAACTACGATCAAATTCTGATTCCTTTCTGGTAGTGTTCTTATGGTTATGTTTAGAAATAAGAAACGGCAATGGATGGACATGTGTACGTGTGAGTCACCATTAAACAAAACACATTACGATGAACGCAAATTCACATTATAGCTTTTTAACAAAAATGTTATATTATAAGACAGAAATAAAAAAAAATCGTAATGAATCTGATGGAAATGTGTACCCGTATGCTTTTCTATATAACCTATTTGCCATTCCAGGAACAATATCGATATCATTTCCTATTTCTGTGGGAATATTGATCAGTTCTCATACTGTTGACAAATACAACTGTTAATTTGGTCTATCTGGAATATTGCTGATAAGCGGGTTTAATCATACCAAAGTTGTCATAATTTAAGGTTTCTTCTGCTGATTAGATTGAAGTTATTACTAATTAGATGTTTTTAACTTTGATTTCAGTTTAAGATATTGAAAAACCAATACTGTTCTGCCTGGAGTTCAATATCGCATAATGGATTAACAAAAACAGCATCTTTCTCCACTGGATTTCGTATGCATAAATCTCAAACGTACTACTTTTAACGTATTTTTATGCATATGTTATTTTTTTTTTATTATTGTTTTTGTTTTGTTTTTATATTCGTTTATTTTAATGTTTCCATTTGTTTTGATTTTTACAATATCGATTGAAATTAATTTGAACTTACAATGATATTATACACAGCAGTTGATGGAAATGGATTCGACATACATTATTTGTGCTGTATAGCACTTTAGTCGGTTAAGATTCCAGAGTTTTATCTCGTTGACCGATAAATAGCATGTTTTCCTATGAAAGCGGGATAATATTCTTGTATACTACTAATTGTATTTGGCATGTATTTAAATGTATCAAAAACAATTTAGTACATTGGAGTCACATACTAAATGTTTTAATATTTAATAATTCTCGTCCATGAATATTGACAAATTATTTACCATTGGACTTTAAGGAATTTTGTTCGTTGAATTCTTGAAACATACAAGTTTACTCCGAACAAGTGCTGGTACATTTAAAATTCATGCTTTGTTTAGGACATGCATAGCAGAAAAATCTGCCTGGCTTATTTTTAACAAAAAATTGTATATAGCCTTGGGTTAAAATAAATATCAAAATGCAAAGTAATGTATAGCTAAGTGCTTCGGCAAATCTTACATTTCATCCCAATTTGGCGCTGGATCAACTGTTAACGTTTACTAGTATCGAGTATCGAACAACGGTATACTACTGTTGCCTATGTATTCATGACACACTTTTCCTTTGACTTTAAGCATACATCAATCAATTAAAATACTTTTATTTTGACCGAAAAATAAAAACAAAAGCATGTGCAATGTATCGTGTTCTATAACAGTTCACATCTTTTTGTTCCAAGGTTATTCTACCTTTCCCTATAAGAAGGAGAAAGCATTGAATCTGTCTCATTTCTACAACTCTTAAACATGAAATAAACTGTGTTTACAGAAAATGTTATCAGACAAGCTTTATATATACAGACTAGGCACACTGTCTACTGTATTTGGGTTTGATGTTATATATATATATATGTTATATTTGTTATTCTCGTGGGATATTGTCTATGTGTGTTACATTTTAGTGTTATGTCGTTTCCCTCGGGTTTAGTTTGTTACCCCGATTTTTTTTTGTCCATGGATTTATGAGTTTTGAACAGCGGTATACTACTGTTGCCTTTATTTATCTCCACTATTAGAAAGAAACCAGTCTTATTTGATTTTTTTTTGTAACTTGCAATACAGCAAGTAGGACTACAATATATAGAACCTTATAATAGATTAATACTATTTCTTCGATTTGATTTTTGGATAAAAATGGGAAGGGAGCAATCGACAATGTCCAATTAAAAAGCAATGCATTCAACTATAGGAACCCCTAGTTCTAGAGTTTCCTGTTTAACAAGGGAATCCTGAATCATTGATAGCAATCTAAAGTTCTTGAAAATCGTGTCAAATTGGAGATATATACTTCGTATGCAGGCAAACAGATGTTTAGGCAAGACTTTTAAACACACTACTAGCTTACATAAACTGCTTGATAAATAAATTGGGTATTGACAATTTACTTTGAAACTCAACATACATCCTCACGACAATTACCAAAGAGAAAATCCGGGATAATCATAGATCTGTTCCTTTGGAATTTCAAACCAAGATGAAGAACTGAATCTTTCATCACTGTATTGGATATCCTAAATGCATAAGTGTTCATGCAGACAACGGTATATTGCTGGGTCTTCCAAGTGCTCCACGAAACCTCTTTCTCAATTAATAACATCAAGTTTATCAGAAATCAAAGTAATTGTGCTATTCTAAGAGGTGGCGTGAATCAGATGTGGATACTATAAAATTACAAATGTCTTTTAGAGTACATACAATCTAAGACTCTTTCATCTTGCAATAGTATTAAAACATTTGATATTCCTACACTTTACACAAGTAGTCCTCATTTTAAATTAAACGACAAATTGAAAGAGTTGGCATTGGTTTGTTTCATAAAAAGAATAGCCAACGTAGATACAAGTATCTTGTCTTAGGGAAGGATAATTTCTACTTTGTAAAGAATAACTCTGATTCAATCAAACATTCTTTTAAACTGACTAAATCAAGATGCTACATGTTCCTTTATTCTAATGAGGCTGACCTCATACAGAAACTTCTTAAGGAGAAACACAAGAAGTTTGCAAAATCCTTTTACTTTACTTTACGCTATATATATATGTGACTGTATATTACATTAATTTGTAGGATCCTTTGCTATAGATAATTAGCTGATCTGTAACAATAACATCTTCATGCCTTATATATCATGTACTGTAGTACGCCGCTAGATTAAAACTGACGAGGAAAGGTATCACACGGCCAGCGAAAGCTCTATTATTGTAGAGCCCAGGTGGTCGTGTGGTCTAGCGGGACGGCTGCAGTGCAGGCGATTTGGTGTCACGATATCACAGTAGCATGGGTTCGAATCCCGGCGAGAGAAGAACCGAAAATTTGCGAAAGCAAATTTACAGATCTAAAATTGTTTGGTTACAATGTTAGATCTGTAAATTTGCTTTCGCAAACTTTTGGTTCTTCCCTCGCCGGGATTCGAACCCATGCTACTGTGATATCGTGACACCGAATCGCCTGCACTGCAGCCGTCCCGCTAGACCACACGACCACCTGGGCTCTATAAAAAATAGAGCTTTCGCTGGCCGTGTGTTACCTTTCCTCGTCAGTTTTAATCTAGCGGCGTACTACAGTACATGATATATAAGGCATGAAGATGTTGTTGTTACAGATCAGCTAAATTATCTATAGTAAAGGATCCTACAAATAAATGTAATATACAGTCACAGAAAATAATTATATTTATAAGTACGTCTGAGTCAGTGACAACTCTACAACAGATGTATCCATCGGATCGCCATCAATGATGGTGATACATGGCTGTGTACATAATGTATATACAACTCGTCTAAACATCAACCCAACAATGTTAGATCTGTAAATTTGCTTTCGCAAATGTTTGGTTCTTCCCTCGCCGGGATTCGAACCCATGCTACTGTGATATCGTGACACCAAATCGCCTGCACTGCAGCCGTCCCGCTAGACCACACGACCACCTGGGCTCTACAAAAAATAGAGCTTTCGCTGGCCGTGTGTTACCTTTCCTCGTCAGTTTTAATCTAGAGGCGTACTACAGTACATGATATATAAGGCATGAAGATGTTGTTGTTACAGATCAGCTAAATTATCTATAGTAAAGGATCCTACAAACTAATGTAATATACAGTCACAGAAAATAATTATATTTATAAGTACGTCTGAGTCAGTGACAACTCTACAACAGATGTATCCATCGGATCGTCATCAATGATGGTGATACATGGCTGTGTACATAATGTATATACAACTCGTCTAAACATCAACCCAACAATGTTAGATCTGTAAATTTGCTTTCGCAAATTTTTGGTTCTTCCCTCGCCGGGATTCGAACCCATATATATATATATATATAGATAATGTTCTCACACTAAATAATTCAAAATTTGGTGACTATGTTAAACGCATCTATCCAATCTAGCTAGAGATAAAAGAGGGACAAAAGATACCAGAAGGACAGCCAAACTTAAAAGATAAAGGATACAACAGATATAGTAAATTGTGTCTCATATCTTGACTTACATCTAGAAATTGACAATGAGGGTTGGTTGAAAACACAACTTTACGACAAACGAGATAATTTCAGCTTCCCAATTGTGACCTTTCAATTTTTATGTAGCAACATTCCAGCAGCGCCTGCATACGGAGTATATATCTCCCAATTGATACGATATTCCCGGGCTTGTATTTCCTATCATTATTTCTTTGCTTGATGATTGCTGCTCACTAGATAGGTATTCAACCAAGAGTTCTAAATGGTGAAGTTGAAATCATCCCTTCGTAAATTTTACGGACGCCATCACGAGTTGGTTGGCCGCTCTGAAATATCCGTTTCACAAATGATATCGGATATGTTCCTTATGTTGTAGCTACAATCCCGTTCCACTTTCACCTACAGAATTATGCTATTTATCGGGTTTGTAATAGCATAAGCAATACGACGGGTGCAAAATGTGGAGCAGAATCTGCTTACCCCTCCGGAGCACCTGAGATCACCCCAGTTTTTGTTGGGGTTCGTGTTGCTTAGTCTTTAGTTTTCTATGTTGTATCGTTTGTATACTATTATTTGTCTGTTTGTCTTTTTCTGTTTTTGCCATGGTTTTGTCAGTTTATTTTTGATCTATGAGTTTGAATGTCTCATTGGTTTCTTTCGCCCCTCTTTTACGCAAAAGAGAAGCTTGTAAACATAGTATTTAATCTTTTTATTATAATGACCTCGTAGCTGGTCTTGTGGTAGCTTGCTCACCTAGAGTGGAGGTCATGGATTCGTTATCGTAGGATTAATCAAATCATAGATTTTACTGGTATCTGCTGCTTTGCTTTAAAGCACGCGGCTTTTATATTATGGGATTAAAGACTTGTTGTTTCAATTATTTGATCTTGAAGAAACAACCAGAAAATAAATCAATTGTATGAGCAACACATACACACGCACAAATACAAACCCATATATGCAATTTTTCATGCCACGTATTTTCCGTAACTCAACGTAAAAAAGAAAATCCCCTGAAATTCACATCATATGATAATATTATTCATTTAACCTGCATAATTTTCAACAGCGTCTTTATTCAAATGGGACAAAAAATTTGAATACACAACCTACATAAATTACGGGACGATGAAACAACATCAATCATATAACTATTATTATCATTTAATATGGCGTTTTTATTGCATTTTTATGTGAAATTTATGTATTAGTATAAAAGTACATAACAACGATGTGTACAACATATAACACTTTACTTTAAGAAGGCTAATTACAGGAAACTGTTTATTGTTAGACATGTCGTTGTTATTGAAGTGTATGACATCCGACATTACTTTGATATTTGAAATTTTATTTGTTCAAATTTTAGTTTATAAACAATGTTTTTTTGTAGATTACATAATAACTGTTATGATGATTTTATGATGATAAACTAAACTGAATGAGTAAGAGTAGAAGAAACTTCCCGAATATGATGGATGAAATTATTGAATTTGATTCGATCAGTGGTTCAACTAATATAAGAAGCAGATCAATTGTCGCTTGGTCCATTTAAAATGATTCCTATATATTCACCCCGCTCTTGACTGGGAAGTACTTAAAAGAGAATATTGAAGGGAATTCTTGGTCTCCGTCTTAGCAACTTGCTTCTGGTTTCCATTCTTCTCACTCTGGTACGGTTTCTATTTCGCCTTCTAATGAGTCGAGTCGAAGTAATATTTAAAGCTGACGGTTTGATTTGTTCTAATATTTTACTGTTGGCCCACGCACAGAGACCCTACAACCATCGTTTGGTCTCGAGAAACACGGAAGAGGCATTAATTTTCGAAATGCGCATATATGGAGCAGTAAAATGTTATTTAATTATAGTTATGCAGTTGTTGTCGTCACATATTTGAGGGTCTCATTTTATTCCCATTGAATGCCGGTGTATATTCAAATAAATACATGTAGATATAGGAAGATCAAATAAAGCTGGTATATTAATTAGTGTATTGCTTTAATTCTAAAATAGTTGATCTACTTTGTTGGTAATATGTTCTTTATCTTTTCTGGTTAATATAAAAATAATAAGATATGGTGAATTTCCTTACCCTTAATTCTCTCCGCGCCAGAAGTCGCATAAGGCCTCCACGCTGCTAATCCACCCTTTTCTATCTTTTGCCGCCGTTCTGGCTACGTTCAAACCTGTCCATCATTGTTGGTTCCTTTCTTTCTCTGTTGTTTTCTCCATGTAGTTTTTGGCCTTCCTCTAGTTCTTTTCCCTTTTGACGCCCATTGTAGTGCTACGAAACTGATCATAAAAAATTGAAAACAACACGTAAAATAATTTCTGGCGTCCGAAGCGCCTTTCTAAATTCACCTTCATCAGGAACGCTCAAAGCCAAACATTTGCAATCCGATGATGTATAAGTACCGAAACCGTTGAAGAGCTACATGTCAAATGCTCTTCTCTCTTTCATGTCTGATATAATAGGTGTCCTAACTATGCCCACCGTCTCCTGATGATTTCACAACTGACGTTTCTGGTGTTAGCAATTTCGTTTACTGTTTTGTTTGATGTTTTACTTTGTTATCTTATTTTTAGGATCTTTCTTAGGCATTGGTGTTGTACAGTATTCAGTTTCTTTTCCTTGAGGTTTGTGAGTATCCATGTTTCACATCCATACAATAATACAGGTCTTAAAAGATTTATACAGGTGTATTTTTGTTTTTCGGCCAATTCCTCTTGTTTACCATATATTTCTTAGGCGATGGAATGTCCCTCTTGCTTTCTGTATTCTGTTCTTGATGTCGCTACTTCCTCGTCCCTGTCCATGACTGCTCCCCGGTATATGAACTTGTCTACATCTTCTACGTTCTCGTCGTATAATGTTATCAGCTCTTTGTGTTATATTAAAATGTTGTCTTTGGCAATTCACAATTTTACTATAACAACTATTGCCAAAGACAAAATTTTAATATAACATTTGTTTGCTTTGATCTCAAAGTTTTACACTTTTTGGGGTTAAGTTCTATTCCATCTCTTTCAGCTTCTATTGTTAATATCTGCGTTTTCTCATCAAGGTCGTTAAGTTTTGAGGAAAAAAGTGCAATGTCGTCAGCAAAGTCATGATCTTCTAGAGCAGTATTAAAAAGTTCCATCTTATCCCTCTGGCTTTGTCTGCAGTTGTTTTTCAAATGATCCAGTTTATGTCTAAAAGGAAAATTGGTGAATTTGCCAATGAGGAAACTCTCCACCAGTGATCAAATGACATATATATAGAAGTTAACAACTATTCGCCACCGTAAGGCCTCCAAAATGAGAAAACCCCATACCGCATAGTCAGCAATTAAAAGCCTCGTTTGACCTCAAATGAAAAAAGTATCGGCCTGATTCATGTAACAAAATACCAATAAGCGAAATACAAATATGTATACAGCAACAAACGACAACCACTGAATTACAAGCTCCTGATCAGGGACAGACACATACAGAATATGGAGGGTTAAACATGATACCCTATTTTGAAACAGTGGTGTAACAGTTCAACATATGAACAACTTTGTTATCAGTAAAAAAGGGTCGATACAGAGCAAGAAAACAAGTAATAAAGACATCGACCGGACGTGGCAGGGTATTTATGTATCCCTACAACAAAAATAAAAAACACTACACTTGTACAGATCTGAGCGAACTTGCAGTTTCTGACAGCTTATTCAACTTGAGACAAAGGCAACATATAAAAAAAACCATCATGTATCTAAAGACTAAAGTATCAATCAGTACAAATCCAACACTGATTCAATAGATTTAGTGTCAAGGCGTAAATCTCAGTCAGAGAAAAACATTACCCTGTGCAATGTCTAAATTCAGCTATCTACATTGTAGAACCGAAAGTGTGCACATGTATCAAATCATATAACAATATTATTGGAGTTGTATGAATTAAATATTGATAAAATAAATATTTATACCATTAACACAATATTTAAAGATCTAATTACATTGTTGAATTGGTAACCTTTTAGCGTCAATTTATTTTATTACATATATATTATTATTAAAAATATTTTTTCCGGGTCGAACCTAAATTTGATTTTCCGGGTCCGGTATAAACAACATCTCCGTAAAAATAGGATGTGCTCTCCCGTTTGAACAAGTCTTCTACAGCCAAATTTACAAACCAAATATTCGTTTCTAAAGATAATTTAGTAAAGGTTTAAATAACTTATGGTAACGAAATCCTTGACTTAATAATTTACCAGTAAAACATAGATATATAGCGTTTATTGAAATCCAAAACTTCACCAGACACTTGCATATACCGAACGAACTGTGAAATATAAACATCGTAAGATGGTGCCAAAAGGACATCACCATTTAAAAAAGAAAAATTCACAACAGGGAATGAATATTTGTCCCTTTTCTTAGTAAGTTGCTATGTAGATTTATTTTTTAAAATGTTCACGGTCTTCTCGATTTAGTCATAGTAAGTTTACACATCCGTTTGAATAAACATCAGCGAATCTGATTCTCTTTTATATTATATTCCTTTGGCTTTTGGTTGTATTTTCTTCACGACTCTGATCTAGCTTTCTGATCGGAGCACTGACATGACATTTACAGCCATATAGGTGCAAAATAAAATTGTGTTTGGTATACGGTAGGAATTTATTTACATTACAACATCATATATATAGATTCGACAATATTTGGCCAAAAGCTTTGGGTATATACTCAATACTTTGTACTTTACTTGGCCATTTTAACCTTCTTGATTCGTCTTTAGTTGACGACATACAAAATTTTAAACCTGGTATCTATGATGATTTTAATTAAACATAATAATATATGAAGCATCGTGTGAAAAAATATCAAGCAAATGGGAAAAGATTTGGCCAGCATCAACGATAGATGGTTATACGAAAGGGAGAATTTCTAGTCTTTAATTCCGATGTAAATTATGCATATCGTGTAACCAGTAGAAACCAGTTTGTAGAGTAATACAGAGTTGTTATCAAAAGAAATATCGTCAATAAGGCCAATTGTAACAGCTAAAGACTGATATTGGCTTGCATCAGTTTTATTGATTTTCATATTCAGTGTTTAAGTGCCAAATAATGACCTTCTCGCATGTCAAGACACATGTCAAGACAAACAAAACGTAAGGCGCGGCCATAATTTGACCGTTTAACCTCATCATAGTCTGTCTCGATCGATAGCATTTTGTAAAAACAAGAGGCACGATGAGGGTATTACTGTTAAATAAAACAATGATTTACACGTACATATAAAATGGAATGCTGTGGATAAAAGATGTATTTAGGCGTTTCTTACCATTCAAACATACAGATATATAAGATCTATCGGAAAGGTTCACAATATGTTAAAGTAATACAAAAACTCACGACTAAGTTTTATCGTTATAGTATATATATAGTGAATTGTTCATGACTTACGATCAATCTTTTTCATAAGTCTTTTTGTGAAACCGACTCCTGGCATTCTATGATCTCTACTCGATTAAAAAGAACCAATTTATTTGACCAACCAAATGCAACAGGATTGAGAAAGTTTTCCAATTAAGAAAAATTTCCAAATAGCAAATGTTGAAAAGCACAACCAATGTCGAGTTCCCTTGATTTTGTGTAGCCAAATGCATGAACATGCGATGGTTTAACTGTTTGGTTTTTAACCTTCCACCTCTTGATTTTGGTCAGTGGTATAACACATGTACCTAAAAAGTGGATAGAATTTGAAAATTAGTTGATAAAAAAAACATAACGTTATTATAACTTTGCCATGAGAAAGATACAACAACAAAAAAACCTTTAACAATACCATCAGCATGCACACAAATTGTTATTACAGAACCAATCGTGTCGACCTACAATATACTATAGGTTCTTCTGCTAAATTTTCAAACAACGCAGTAAAAATATTAATAAAATAGAAGACAAACTTTCTTGAATTAGTCCAAGAGACAACATAGAAAAAACCCAAGAAACTCTTTGTTTCATACTATAAATCAGCGAATCGATAAAGTAAAAGATTACCAAATGCACACACACCGATTGACAATAACTCTCAAATATCATGTTTTTCTGAAGTACTAAAATATATATATATCATTATGACTGAAAAGTTCCGTATAGGATATAATGATGTATTTTGGACTTGATCACAACCAATTAACAATCAACAACCTCCGAAGACTGCCGATTGCATGTTACCTGGTATACATATATATATATATTTAAATAAAGATATAAACTGGAACATATATATCGATATACTGTTCCCAGATATAAAGAAGCTCGTGCTTTGATAAAACGCCGATTTTCCTTTTCCTATCTCATATCATATATATAGTAGATGAAAATAAATTCAAATCATCTTTCTAAAGGAAAATAATTATTTTATTTTTGCGTGTACATTCAGTCACACAAATTGGTCTTCTTGCTGGCTTACCCATAGTTTCACTTTTCAGTTGACAGTCTTTTCCATAAATGAACATGATAAAAACATGCGCAATTGATATCCAACTAAAGTCGCATCATAGGTCGCATCATAGGTCGCATATTATAGCTTTAAATGATTATCACGTGTTATGTATGTGTATACTTGTGTACAGAGAATTAGGTATAATGAACTATGTATGTATATTTCTTTCTATCTTGTTCACCATTGTAAATTATTATTTGTATCATTTGTCTGCCTCTTGTTACAGTGTAAACTGTCTAGAGTTATACGGATCCAAATGAAACCCTGCTGATATCAAATTATTATTCCATATTCCGTTCTTGTAAATGTTAAAAAAAAACATAAACAAAAACAAAAACTTAACATAAAATAACTTTACTTTACGATTAAAATAATACCATTAAACTTAATATTCATTTATATGTTTTTGTTTTGAACGAAACGACATTTAGTTACTATAATACATACCTGCCTATTTTTCAGGATTCCCGTGATCGAAGCTTTATTCGCAAAATGGCACTCATAGTTCTTCAAAACCTTTAAAGACCTTCAAATTTGTGTTAATGTTGTTTATCTTCTTCATACTTTTACAATCAAACAAACATGGTAAAACTGTGAGCAAAATTGTTTTTCAAAATTTCCAATTGAGAGCCTCTATAGGGGTAACCCCCGTGAATAGAAACAGAGTTTGAATTTGATGCTCAAATCTTTTCAGAAACATTGTAAACTTTTGAAAATCTTTATATCAAAATTTCCGACCAAACATAATAAATCATATTTCTGATAAGGAATGAATGGTTTATATATAAATATTCCGCTTTAGGATCTAATTTGTATTGTTGGCTATTTATATTTCATCGATTGAAAAATTACACGGGCAAATTTCATTCACATCAATTTCACGTTAATTTAATCACATTTTTTCACGTGATATTCAGGGGAATTAAAAAAAAAACGTAATTCAAATGATATCTATGTTTTCTAATTTGATTAAAATCATGACAAATACCTTTTTGTAAATTTTAGAATTAACGTGAATTTCATGTGAAAAATTCACGTGAAATTTGAGACGAATCTCACGTGAAAGTTTTCCTGTGAATATCATCTGAGATTCATGTGAGCAGATTTTGCCTAATTAAATCAGCAGTGTTATAAAAAAATAGAAATGCATATATTTAGCGCTATTTAAACTTATTACAATGTTTTGTTTTAGTAAAATTTTGCATCAAGGGACGTCTCTATTTTTTTTTTATTATTTTGTATTCTATACAGATAATATTTAGATTAACTTTAGCACAGTTTTTGTCATGGTGAAGTATGTCCTTCTGATACATTTATTGGATACAGAAAATTTCAAAAGATGGTCAAAATTGCTGTAGCCGGGGAAATTTGTCTTCCTTTTTAACTCCCAAATATTTAATGAAAGAAGGCAGACAGACAGACAGACAATATTTTATTTAAGTCTCACCTCCTCATTATATAAAACATACAAACAGTTGATAAAACAACATCATAAAACATACAAGAGCCACTCTAAAAAGAGTTATGAGAGACTATCTAAAATGTATATACAATATTTACACTAAAATTAGCTATATAAAATACATTTTCTTTTCAATAAAATGTCATTGCAGATTTTGGCAGTATAAAAGTACATATTTTCATTTGTGAATAAAAATATAAATTTATCGTCATCAGACAATTGCATAAAATTAACATTAAATAGAGATGCTTGATAAAATAAATAACAACGCAAATCTTCATACACAGGACAATTCATTAAAACATGTTTTTCATCTTCAATTAAAAGATTTTCATTACAAATACTGTTATAACAAATTCTATTTTCAACTAAAAGACCTTCATACCTTCCGGTCTCAATTTTCAAAGGAGCCGTACCACTTCTAAATTTGGCATAGGCACTCCTATATTTACCAGGTATAATATTTAATAAATAATTTTCTTCACCAAATTCATTTTTGAACAGTCTGTAAGTACGTAGTTTACTACGCTCGTTTGACATTAAATCAATATACCATTGCTCTTTAAATCTATTGAAACAGATATTCTCAATATTTTTTATAACATGTTTATCAATAATCAAATTAGTATTACAAAAATGTTCCATATCAAGTTCTTTAAACTTTGTGTTTAAGGCAAATTAAGTATGATAAATTAAGGTTAAGCATGTTATGATGCAAACATCTGCTACTGTCATATAATGCCTGTCTATAGAAGCAGTCTAATTATTATAAATTTTATTATAAAGATAAAAAAATAAATCTTATAGTATATAAACTTTATGAAACAAACAAAAAATATCAAAATTTGAAAATAAAAATTGAACGAGTTATTTGTAAAATTTGAAATAGCTACAATCAAATATAACCGGTACAAATTCAATTTTATTTGAAAGAAAACTACACCATAGAATTTTAAGATAAAATGTGAGAAGATAGATATTATAACATGCTTTCAGATAGTAAAAATATGGGATCACCGGACTTGTTTCCTTGCTGCATATTAAAATAGGTAAATTCATAACATTCTCTATTGTGAACAAACTTTATCTGAGTTGTCCTCCCTTCTGTCTGAGTTATCTCCCCTTATTTGGCAAAGTTGAAAAAAAATGGTCAAACATAAATAGTGTGGGTTATTTATTATATAGAAAATACAGATGTAAATATGATAAAACACATCATATTTTGTATTAACATTTAAATTTTTGCACATACTACTCTCAAAATTTTCACATTTCATTAAAGATCTACACCAATTGTTATCTGGTACTTCAAAATCCAAGATGGAGAAGACACCTGAACCACCTTTAAGAGGGTCTTGTGAAATGTTTTAGTTCAAAGACCGCTTCGATCAACCCCCCCCCCCCCCCGCTATACGTCTATATACACCTTTATTATATTTACGCCATCAATTCAGTCTCATTCTGTGCTCTCTTATTTGTATCTTGTAATATGCAAGTTATTTTTGGACCAAATTAATACAACATCCTATGACAAACATGCAGCAAAGGTCAATGAACTTCTGTATTAAACAATATAATACAACAAAAACATAAGTCACTGAACTCATTGGATCAGTGGTTTCTGTATATAAATAACTTGTACATATACATGCTAAGAATAAACCAAGATGTTTGTTATCAAGAGTCTTGTGCGTTAGCTATACATGCAAAGAATAACACAAAATATAAGTATAATACGTACTAGTATTTGATTTATCCAGGGGAAAATGTGTGGATTAAATAATGTTGAGATTTTTTTTAAACTGAATACTCATAATGAATTTCTTTCTATTTACACTATAAAAATACGACATCCTAACAAAAACTAAACCGATGCCTCATCTATCGTGTGATGTATTTAGTAAGAGAATAGATATAGAAGAAGAAAAGATAAGGCAATCTGTAATGTGTTTTTATTACAGAAATCACTTTTTTTTTAAATAGAATTGTAAGGTATATAGTTAACCTTTTTTTAGCCATCTACTTTTACGAAGTGTATTTCATGTATT
This sequence comes from Mytilus edulis, assembly GCF_963676685.1. Classification (NCBI taxonomy): domain Eukaryota; kingdom Metazoa; phylum Mollusca; class Bivalvia; order Mytilida; family Mytilidae; genus Mytilus; species Mytilus edulis. Next base: position 91,284,774 of record NC_092345.1, on the reverse strand, counting down.
TATTGGATATTTCTATTTTTTACTTGATTTTAACTTTTTCCTAATGGAGTTAAAACAATGATACAAATTATATGATTCTAACCCGTGAAAACCTTACGCGAGGAATAGTTCAGGACTTGGACATATATTATTGTGTTTTTATTATGTATATGATTTTTATAGCATGAAGATTATAACATCTGTCTGAACTTTTTTTTTTCTTTAATGTTTCATTTTAGTTTATAAAAAAGTTTTTCTGTTACAAATCATGATGTATTGTTTTATGTGTACATGTTATGCTGCCCATCAAGGGCCCTTGAGTGGAATAATAAATATTCTTATTCTTATTCTGTATTATTTCCATTCTAAATTTTATCTCTTCTAACTTATCTATATGCCATATTTACTATTTCACGACTGTTACGCAGAAAACAGGAAGTATTTTGCTTCTGATAGTCATGACATTAACAATATTGAAATAATTTATCAAAAACACCAAAGAATAAACCCCCCTTAAACGAAATACCTTAAAACTGTTAGTAGGTTGTAAATTTCTTGAAATAAGAATACTAATGTTTCAATCTTTCTAGCTTTTATTTATACAAATATTTCAATCTTCATATATCATTTTAAATAAAATGCAAGTCTAGGGTATGTATATCACATGAAAGATTCAGTCATCTTTCGAACGCGTACATGTGTCAAAAGTATTACTAAAAGAATAAGTAAATGAAAAGTAAAATGATACACATATTCACGATATAACCGAACACCAAGAAAAAAACTAAAAAAAGAAAACAAACAAAAAACATAAACGGAAGGCAAACAACAAGGCAAACAACAAGTAACAAGAACGACATTAAAAAAATAATACTAAAAACAAATTGTAGTGAGAAATTGCAAATAATGAACACGTTCTACGGGGTTTATAGATAAGTATAATCTTTCAAACAAAGACGAGTATTATATTTTTTAAGTTGCGATACAAGCTAGGGTGTGAATATCAACTTATAATAAGTGACGTGAGATGTTGTGTTTGCTTAAAATAAATAAGGAAAAAATAATATGAATTAATCTAAAAATTAAATAGAATTAAATAAAACTTTGAAATATAGATAAAAATATCTTTCAACTCAGAGTAATTTACAGTAAATTCTTTTTCTAAAGTCTATTAATATCTATCTTTGAGAATTGAATTAAAATTGTTTGCTGTTCCTTTTAATTATATTTATCATACATAAACCTAATTCAGCTCTATATTGAATTGAACTATATTGATGTATAGGCTATGTGAGAAGAAAGATATGACTTGAATGCAATAATTATTTTTTTTTATTTATATTCATTCACATAGCTATAAAAATGTGAAGACTACATTAAATATTTTAGTTGTTGACTTTAGTCATAATAAAACAATAAAAAGTTTTGGAATAGTTTTGAATTAAACCATAATTAATTCTCACAGATATTCTTTAATGCGTCAGATTCAATATATATTATCTTTGCGCAGTTTATTTAAAGAGAAAAAGTTCTTTGGTCGATTAATTTGTGTTCAACTTCCGTGAATGGATAAATTGGTGACTGCATTTGACGCGATGTACTTCAGGAAAATTTATTTAATTTAATGAAATTATTTTTTCTATGAATAGATGGAGATGGTGATGTTTAAAGATAAATCTAGCTAAACATGTATATTAATTTTAAGCATGAAACATGTATGTAAAGAAACACAAGACAACGTGTCTGTAAAAAATATATAAATATACGGATTTATTTTATAAAAATACACAAATAATTTTTGAAGTTATAGGCTTCAAAATATCTTGTTTATATTTAAATATTTGTTCAATTTATCATATTAAACTACATGATTTATTATTGAAAAATGCCATTTACCAAGGATTTGTATATACGACAAAATTTTAAAAATAACTTGATGTGCGCCTTATGTATATTTTCAGCTATTAAAATCGTATCTTACTTAAATGTTCGTGTGTACGCCATGTTTCCTTCATAACGAATAAATTAATAGTATTTTTTTATATCGTTATCGCGTAGATAAAGTGATTCTATCATTTTTATAACTTACAATTTTAATTGTTTATCAGCCATAAACTGGTGATGTAGGATTTTTTAATACGAATTGAATTATGTGTTAAAACATACTTCGAAGTAATTTCCCAATTATTATTTTAATTTAAACATTTGATTGCTTAATTTAGTTTCTTTTTAATATTGACTACTTGGGGAAATCTTTTCTTTACAAATCAGTTTCCAAATGAAGTTCCAGATGTTTTGAAAATCTGGGTCAATCTCGAATAAATTTCTTTGTGTGTCGTTTTTCACAAGTTCACAGAAGAAAGTTATTGATTGTCTGGTTTTTGATTGGTTAGAATGATCTGTTACTAAAAATAAATGAAAAACTACACAATGCGACCACCAATGATATGTCACGTGATTACTCATAGTTGCATTTTAGCGTCGTTACATTTATTTAATATTGCAAATAAACAAGGGATTTTATTTTATAATAGATAAAGATACAACTATAAAGGTAGGTTGAGTTTTATCAACTTTAAATCTGCAGTATATATTCGTAAAATCATTGTTTACCACCTTGTATACATGTATATAAACGGGTCGTAAGTTTTGTTTGACCTCACACATTAAAATGAGATACATTCAAAATGGCGGTCGTTAAATCCCCCAACATTTTGTTAATGTTATAATCATGATAATATAAACATCATTTTTAGTATAAAACTATCAGAGCTTAATTAATAAACTGTTGTTTTTGATTTACAACTTGAACGTGGTTTAGAACACAAGCGTGTTTAAGATGAGTCGTCTATCAGTTTACCACAGATTACTTATTTTGCGATGATCTATGTTTTGCCAGTCACGGGTCATTGTGTTAAAATAATAGGCCTCTGGGTTCACAACGGAATAATCAATAATATAATTATGCATATATATTCAGGATTAAGTTAGTTCAAAATTATTGTAAACATTGGCATTATTCGATAATTTTTAAATTATTCTACTTGTGTAGTAGTTGTGAGGTTTGGAAATGTGTTTATTTCAGAGAATAGATGTTGAAAAAAATATTTGTATTGCTATGAACAACATTTGTATCTATTTTGAGAATGACTATTATTTTTTCATATTTTTATATTTAAAATATAAAATCAGTGTTTTCAGATACAATATCAAATGCAAAGTTTTGTTTACTTTAGTTTGTACACAGCTTTAAATATTTAATTCTCCATATTTTGATACTTAGAACAAACCAAATGCTGTTATAACTGAATTAAAAAAAAAAACTAAAATTGAAAGGCACAAGCAATTTGTTTCTATACTAGTTTTTAAAGTATTAAAAATCTCTGTTTTCTGGAAGAATACAAAACAATTCTAAAAATAAATTTGCTGTAATGTTAAAATTATATTTTTGATATATTTAGTTGTGAAATCATTATGACTATGCGATAAGAAATATTTCAATTCATATGTTATTGAGTGGGGATTATTTTAAACCTTGTTGAAAGAGCAAACTTTCAATTTGAACATCGACTTCGACCTCTCACGGCAGATGTTCAAAATTTTACTGACACAGCAGAGAGACAAAGAAAAAAACGAATTTAATTTTTACTAGCAGTCACCGGAATAAGCTGATCAAGAATGAAAAAATAAACGTTTATATATTGAATTATTTTATTTGTGACTAATCGATCATTAATCCTATGGACAGGCTACATATATCTATAAATATTGGCCAGAATACCCTTGACCGCAATACACACAAACACGTGATACAGAACAACCAATCAACAGTGAGAACATTTCACTGCAAGAAGATTTGTCATTTGTGAAAATGTAAGTTACTATAGTGGATTTTTTGTAAGATTGGTCAAGTTTAAACTGCAAGGCGACATTGGGATTAGATTTAAAGGGTTTCATTACTTATAATGAAAAAGACAGCAGGGTTCTTCGGCAGAATAATATAACAGTTTTCGCAAGGTTGCCAAATTTGCCGACGAAATTTTACAGTAAACAATGAACTTGCAACGGTTAAACGTGAAATTTATTAGTTTTGCAATTCATGTTGAAGGTAGACAAAATATTTATTTTACTATAGTGTGGTCATTTGCCAAAGAAAGCAGTGTAATTGAATATTTAGTATAGAGATATCTGCAACTCGGATGTTATATACTACATACTTTATCAGTATGAAATACAGTTTTCAGAAATTTTATATTATTTAACACCAATATGCTGTACCTATATTTCATAAATTTTACGGTCATGATAAGGAAACACGTTGTGGAGCACTCGTAGCGGAAACAATTATATGTATATACATATGCATAAAGTTTATATACAATACTAATTTATCCTGTTATTTAAATTAAGAAATCACTATGCACTCATTGAAACCTCACTTTGATTGCATAATTACTAATACTTGACTATGGTGCATATTTTTATCAGTTTAAATAAAAATGTAAAGTAATATATAAATATGACACAATCAAAATGTAATAAACTATGAATACTAGTCATAAACCTATAATATTGAATAACTAGTTCAGAGTAATATTAGTTATAAGAAGAATAGAGAACCCATTTTCATGACAAAAATAAGGAGAAAAAACCCACAAAGAATTAAGTATTTTTTTATAACCAATATCTATTTTGTACACTGATCATAATTGGTCCTCAGAATTTTTCGTCAAACATTGGTAAAAAAGAAAAAGTCAATTTGACATACACATTTTAAAAACTACTTTTACTTATTAATTTGTATGCCAAATGTCCTAAGTCGAATGTAAAATGAAAGTATAAGTGATTGATTTAGACCAAATATTAAAATTTAATGACATTTCGCCTTTAAACACACTTTTTTGTCATGAACTTGACAAAGTGCCGACCATTCAGGTTCTCTTTAATGGGCAAGTTTGTTTTTAATAGGCACACGACTCTGTTTTGAAATATATATACATGTTCCTTATCTATAAGCATTATCGCTGAAGAAACTATTTTTAAACCACCAAAAAGTACATGTTTCAAGTATAATATATATGTGTATAATCGAGGTCACGGGAAATTGTAAACATATTTTTGATCAAAGAACATAGCTCGTTTTTGTATCAAGAACTGGCGATTAGAAAACATACGATGCACATTGTTTAGTTGTAAAATTTCAATTCTGGGGTTCACACATTTCAGTGCACGCGGGCATTGATAATCGATATAGAAACGCACTCAATGGAAAGCGCTATATTAATCTTCTATACATTTGTTTTTTTCCTATTTTTTTCCCTCATCAGTTTAGAATTCATATGATTATAATTATGATTGAAATATTCAAGAACAGGTAGTTTGTTTATTTCTGTTTGGAAAGGTTTTGGTAAATATTAGGACATTATCCAATTATAATAAATGGTTATTTTGACATTTTCATTGCAACGAATTATAAGTAAGACATTTTTATGCTTGTGGTTACTCGTGTAATTAAGAAATGCATGCATTTCCGCATTTCAAACAATTTAACTGCGTTTTTTTTATTAGCTGTAAATGAATTTCACAAAAAAGTTTTACTGTACCATTTCCCCCAGTAAGATTTACATGGACGGTAAGATTTTAAACACTTATTGGGAAAACCTCAAATTTGAACTTAATTACTCTTAAGCAAATGAATTCTAGAATAAGTATATCGGAAACTGGGTAAGACGTTTACGTATTGTAACCTTATTACTTCAATTACTTAGTATCATATTAAAACATAACGGAAATTCGTTAAGGTTTTAATATTGAGATTATAAATTAAGGCCATGATCAATGATGCATGCACATTCACCATCATATGCAATAAGACCATATACTTTTGTGTGGTATTTACCTACTTCTATTTCACTAAGATTCTAACATTTGATATAATTGTGAGTGAAATATAATTAACATGATAAATCCATTTATCATTTTACATACAGTTAGCAAATCTTATGTTATACCAGGAGCAATGTGAACTTTATTGTGTATGGAATTTCAGTCGCTCTCTGTTGTAGGTAAATGTCAATTTAATAACTTTCTTCATTGGATCTCTCTCCAGGTAGGGAATGATGGTCGCAAGATAAACGAAAATAACCCCTGTACCTTGAATAAAGCCATCTCAGCGCTGTGCGATTTGTGTTTTCAAAAGTACAAATTTGTCATAAATCATACGTTTAGGGCGGTCTCATTACGAACATAATTATATCTATGAGATGGATAGGTTTTCTTGCCTACCTTTTTGCCGCTTCATAACTTGTAGTTTTTAAAAGTGCATCACATCTGATCAACTTTTAAAATTTTCAGATGCATAGAACCCTGAAAATAAAGATAACGGAATTGAACCCGCAGTTGATTTGTGTGTTATGCGGTGGTTATTTGGTAGATGCATCCACAATAGTTGAATGTTTGCATTCTTGTAAGTATCTTATTAATTGAAATATTGCGTCATGCTTTAGTAATACACTTTGATGGAGTTTATATTAATTATGAGTCATCTTGACATAAAGAAATGCGTAATAAATTTTTCTCAAAAGGATAATAAATTATAATCAAATTTGTATATATGTGAATATTGCAAGGTTGGCAAAAAAGCGGTCAATTGCAGTGGTAATTACCGGTAAATACTGGCAAATACTGGCAAATACCGGGAAGTACTGGTCGATTGAAATTTTGAGTGGTCATTACTATAGAAACCACTCTCTACCTGGTCAATTTCTATTAATTAAGTGTTCACATAATTTTTAATGGCTTTCATTTCTATTTCTCATGTAAATTCTTTGAATAAACAGTGATCTACATTGATTATATGAGTAAATCATATTAAAGTAAAAGATTAAACACTGTTTTGTCCCTCAGCAGCTTCAAACTTTCCATTTTCAGCATGAAGAAGGTTTTTGTCTCACAGTTAAATAGACAGGAAATATTTTATTGACTTGTAAATTTTACGGACGCCATCACGAGTTGGTTGACCGTTATGGAATAACCGTTTCACAAATGATATCGGATATGTTCCTTACGTCGTAACTACAATCCCCTTCCCTTTCATGAATGTGACCTATCGAATTAGACCATTTACCGGATTTGTAATCACATAAGCAACACGACGGGTGCCACATGTGGAGCAGGATCTGCTAACCCTTCCGGAGCACCAGAGATCACCCCTAGTTTTTTGGTGGGGTTCGTGTTGTTTATTCTTTAGTTTTGTGTACTATTGTTTGTCTTTTTCATTTTTAGCCATGGCGTTGTCAGTTTGTTTTAGATTTATGAGTTTGATTGTCCCCTTGGTATCTTTCGCCCCTCTTTTATTGTTTAAGGGAGTCTTCAAATATCACTTTTATTACTTTCAACCCATGTATTGTCAACATTTATTAGGGGCTGTTGTTTTAGTAATTAATTTTTCACACCTAGAAATGCCAGGTAAAAGGTAAAAAGATGCATGTAACTTCATTTACCTGTACTTTAATTTACCTTTACTTTTAATTACCTGTAAAATCATACATTTTGAATTAAAAATTATATATTGATTTGTAAATGTTGAAATAATATGTAAATTTTTTATATCTAAAGTATGTAATATCATATTTCATAATACTTTTTAGATCTAAATTATGAAATATTATAATTCATAATAACTTAATTTTAAATCAGTAGGAATAAGTGTTATAAGTGAATAAAACATATCAAATTCATTAATTTATATATAAGCTGACATTTGCATTAAGATTAAAGTTTAAATTTATTTGACTATTTATTATGTTTTTGCTTCAATTAATAGTAAAAACAACCATGAAAATTTCAATCGACCAGTATTTGCCAGTATTGACCACTTGGGGAGTATTGTCCGGGGCGGTAAATACCGGGAAATACCACTGGTTAATACCGGGGCCAATCTTGGAATATTGTATATGAATTATAGTTAAATGGTTTTTAAAATCAATTCAAACTTAAGTAAATAATATAATTACACTACGATATTAAAGTGTTGATGTTGACAATTTTTATATCTTTTGAAAAAAAATTTGCATCATTTTGCCTTTTTATATCCAAGGTTGAAATAAAAAAAATCTTTTATTTTTATCTTGGAAATTTTAATTTCGTAAGGATAAGAAGAACAGTGTCTACATAAAAACTTTACCATACAGTCTAAAAACGGATTAAGGAATTTTCATATTTGTCTTAAGTGTGGCAACACAATTTAAATGTAATTATTGCAATAGCACACGCAATATTTATTTGATATTTGTTTATATATTTTTGCAGTTTGTAAGACGTGCATTGCACGATACTTAGACAACAGTAAATGTTGTCCAATATGTGATACCATGGTACACAAGACTAAACCCATGCAAAATGTAAGGTAAGTACACAATAATAATAATGGTACAAAGTTACTATAGTACATTTGACCACACTATTAACTTCTAACTTCATTTAAAATTTTGTGGTTTGTCTTTTGTATTTGATGGCTATAGACGAAAAACACGTTTATATTACAAATTGTCGACCTATATTTGTAACAAATAAAATGACACTATATGCAGGTCACACTACTTGTAATAAAAGTATTATTTATGGAAATATGTGTGATACATTTCAGATTGGATAAAACCTTACAGGATTTGGTTTACAAGTTAGTCCCCGGTTTATATAAAAGTAAGTAAAATTTCTTTTTAAGACAGGGTTCTTATTCAGTGACAAAAAAGCATGCTTTTTCTTTAACAACGTGCTAATATATATCTGATTTATACACGTAGATGAAGTTTTTCGTATGATCAGTAAAATGCAATTGGAACACATTTGTTCTGTTGACTAGGTCTGAAGGCATATACACCCGACCAGATATATGAATATAGGTTAAATCTGAACCATCATTAATTGGAAAAAGAAAAATAGAAAATACCGAACTCCGAGGAAAATTCAAATTAGTCCCTAATCAAATGGCAAAACCAAAAGCTCAAACACATGCACCAAACGAGTCCATAACAACTTCATATTCCTGACTTGATACAGGCATTTTCTTTAAAAGAAAATGGTTGATTAAACCTGGTTTTATAGCTATCTGAACCGTTCACTTAAATGACAGTCGCATAAAAGTCGATAATTTTGACAACAACGTGTGAACAAAACAAACATACATAATTGGTAAAAATGTCAAAAATAGGAACGTGCCCAGTTCCTTCATAATAATCACCCCTAAAAGACGAAACTATAGTCAAAGAAGGAAGTGAAGCACAGTAGTGATCCAAAGAACGTTTTAGTAATCCTATTCGTCTCTTAAATTGTAGATATATGCCGATTCGATATTTTGTTCATCGATGCTTTTATTTGAATTAAACTATTCCATGGCTCTATCTTAGCCATTTCCATGGAGGGCGTCCTTCTTTTCCCTGACTATAGTTTAGTTTGCACTATTGGTGAACGACAGACAATCTAATCGAATATTACTAGCATATACATTAAAAAATATATTATTGTAACATCGAATTTATTTTCTTAAAAACAGACGAGATGAAAAGAAGACGAGATTTTTATGCAGCGTATCCAATAGGTAAGTTACAGGACCATTGGTTATTTTTATTTAGTGCAAGGTTCAACTATCGATTTACAATAAGACATATTTGAATACTGTAATTGTATGCCCTAGCATCTCCGATATGAACATATCAAACAGTCAAATATATATCAAATAATCTTTATACTCATATTGTTTCAGTAAGAATTGGCATACATACAAGCACATGTTGCTTAAGACTTTTACAATTAACTTACCTTGAACTATATATTGAAAACTGCAACAAATTCTTCAGCTAATTTTAAATAAATAATGTATTGACCAAAAAAGTAATTCCACTTCAATACAAATAATAATATATTATTATCCTTAAATTCGTATTTTTGTGTCGCAGTGTTGAATTTGTACTATATCAAGTCATTGAAGAAAGAGAGAAGCAGTGTATGGACATTCTCAAATCATACCAGCAATGAATGCAACATCAGATATTTCTCCTTATTTCCGTTGTCCTAAAAGGTTAAATGGTGAAGTTGACACCACCTACATAAAACCTATATGTATAGCAAAAAAAATAATATGTTTTCCCCTATTTTTTCCACAGACAAAGATCGACCGCCTGGTCCTAGCGAAGATCGAGGTAACGAAGACCACGATAGATTGATATATACGGAGGATGAAAAGATCAGCCTCGAGCTAGAACTATTTGCAGGGTATAAATAATTTCACGTGATTCTTTTTAGAATTTAATAAACAGAAAAGTCACTTTTAAATGTCAAGTTTGTGCGGCAGCTTCCAAGCATTATCAGTTTTGTAGGCGGAAGTTTGAGTCACTGTGTTGGTGTTTTATGATATATTATAACATATACATTATTATTGATGAAAATAATGAAAAACAAACAATTTTTAATTTTCTGACACACGATACATTCAATAATGATTTAACAAACGAATATAAGTGACAAAACTAGATTTATCAAAATGATCAATTGTGTTCTTATTTTTAATATATTTAGATTTAGGAAGGAAGTTGTAAACGCATTAGCTTACTTATCAAATGAGTGGAATATGTTTTAAAAGTGAAACCGTCAAAAGGTTTGTAAGTTTGGTACAAAACTTAAGATGCTGTATTTCTGACTAGAGGGTCTCGTGAAAGGTTAAAATCTACTTATTGGAATCAGGGGAACTATTTTTGCTCGTATTTTGGTTAATTCTTTCAAATGATTACATTATTATTGGTTTCTTTTTTCCAGCTTCAATCCATCTGAGCACCTAGAATCCACAGCTGACAGCGATCCAGATAAGCTAAAGGTATTTAAATTAGTATACTATATAGAGTATTTAGCTATAAAGTTGAGATACATTTTACACTTTTATGACATTGGAATTATTTAGATACATCTTGTATATGAATCCAGATTTGATCATCCAATCCATATGTTAGCACATGTATGCAGTACAATCTCCTCTATGAAAATTTCAGTTATTTTAAATCACGGTTTAACCCTTTGTTTTCCTATGCCAGGTGTCTCATAGCCAGAGGGAAAATGTTCCTTTTTTGTCAGTTGAATGTTCGGACTTCCAATAACAATAACTCCTAAGATTGACTGTATATAGTCAACATTTTTAACTCTGCATTGATGTTTAATATATTTTTAATTCCTTATTTTTTGAAACCATTTTCTTCCAGGAAAAGGATATTCGATACTTACTTTGTCCAGCAGGTGTATGTGTAGGTCATCTGAAGAAATTTGTTCGCCTCAAGTTTGACATTCCAAAAAAGTACAAGGTAAATTAAAATACTAATGCAACATGCTCGTTTTGACACAATTTTTCACGAGGAGGTATCGGCCATTTCATTTCTCCTCGCATTTCAATCTTTTGTGAGATTTTTTATACAGCTGTATTCTTATTAGTTTCTGTTTTAAAAGTGAAATAATTTTGTTTTGTAGTTTTTCATATCTTTTGTTTGAAATGCAAATATGTTCAGTTTATTGAAGCGATTTAAATAACACAACTTGATAATTTAACGTTTTTAAATCTTGATCTTGGCTCTTGAGGTGAAGTCTGCAGGACATTAATGATTACACTTAAGCCGTTAGCCTAATAACTGTTTATATATTGTTGTAGATTGATGTGTATCATTCAGACGAACCGCTAAAAGATGACCTTACATTAATGGATATTGCATACATTTACACTTGGAGAAGGGTAAGAAACACCGATTGATATATATTCAATACAAAGACATGAATGGAAAGACAATCAAAACCACGAAGAATTTGAAATATTTACAGCAAGCTTTCTGCTAATTCAACGCTAATTGAGCCATTTATATCCCAGTATATACAAATATATTCAGCTTTTAGTCAGTACCACTTTGTTTTTTAAGTTAAAGATAAATTAGGCATGTTTTGGTCATTGTCGTCATGATGATGAAATTCACTAAATATAAAAAGGAGATGTGGTGTTATTGCCAATGAGACAACTCCCCAAAAGAAACCAAATGATTCAGAAATTCCCGTTGAAGACCTATTTGATATAGTTCACTTATATATCATTCATTTTGATATCACTGATGTATTGTTCAGTTCTAAAAAGGTGGATATGAAGGTTGTATTTTCCTGCAGTGACCAATCTAACCATCAACGTACATTCTATTCTTTTCTGTTTTCACTCTCTGAAGAAATGTTTTTTTAAAGCTGAAAAATAATTCTGTTTAATGGTTTCTTACATTAGATTTATACATCTGTGATTTAAAATGCCATAAAGCTTTTTCGTTTCTAGATAAGTAAAAGGTCTTACACTGATGTGAAGTTGTATACATCCATGCTGTTGGTCTTTTGGTGAATAGTTGTCGCATTGGTGATTGCACCAAGTCTCATAGTATTTATTTTAGTAGGTTTATTTATAACCTGATGCATTCCCCTATAAAATGTCACATTGATTTTGGTTTCATTCCTAAATTTCCTTTTTCAGAATTCGCCACTAAAATTAATCTATAGTATATATGAAGTCATGGGGACAAAACGGACAGCTACGTTTGAAGAAACAGCTACAGAAGTGACCAAATATCCCAGACTTTCGTCAGACACAGAAGAAACGGATGCATATAGTGAATCGGAATCTCAAGATAGTCTTTCACAAGATGAGACAACCAAGAAAGATACAAACGAAAATCACATTTTTCACAATGAAAAAAATAACTTAACGACCGGTGTAAATAGAATGGAAAACGGTAATCAGTGCAAGATTAATGGATTTTATCTCGACAATGAGCTCCCGGTTGATTTGTCTAATCACAAATCAAAGAAGATCACATGTGACAATGAAGTTTCTCCAGATAACAAAAAAGATGCAAACGGTTTTATTGGACACCATTTCTTACAAAAACCATACACTGTTAACAGAAACTCCCCTAACGACTTTTCTTTCAAACCAAAGAAGAAAAGGAAGAACATGGACGACTGTATAAAAGAAAAAGAAGTTTATTCGAACAAAAAGACCTTCACAAAGTCTGAATATGATTTCAACGAGTAAATCGCATCTTATTCAGTATGTTAATATTTATCAGGAAGGCTTAGATTTATCAGGGTCCTTATATTCACAGGAACAGTAAAAGGCCGCTATATACCTTTCTTGTCTTTTCTTACTCTTACACAGTTCAATTGTTTGAAATGAAATTTCTGTATTACATGTATCAACTTTATGTATTCTATATCAGAACACAAGATAAAGGAGCTGTAAATGCTTCCTCTTTTATTTAGGTCCCGCTGAGAAGAATTTTTTAATGTTAGTGCTTCAGATATTATAAAATCGAGCACTCTAATTATTTTTAATTTTCTGTTTAATTATAGACGGATTATTGTGCTGATGAGTTCAGTCAGATGCAATGTATTTAATGGTGCTATATATGTTTATATACTATGCTTTGTATTGTATGTACAAATGTATTTTAATTGAAGAAAGCTGCTTTGATAAAGCAAATGATTACATTTGTAACATAGCATTGAAAATCTAAATGGATGGTTATCTCATTGTCATACCACATTTCCATTATGTTTTATACTTTCTTTTCATATTTAAATTTTGCCAGAGATTATTAACGTTTTATATAAAAAAAAAAAGTAGAACTGAAATATTGCTATGGATAGTTCTATATAGTTCTGCTGTATTTTACCAATGTGAAATAATACAGTAAGATTCATTTTGCTATACTTAATTAGTTGTTAATATAACGGGAAACTATTTCTAAAATAAAGCTGTACAATGAATTTTAATACTACAGTACCTGTTATAAAATGTTGCCAAGCTTTTGGAGTTTAACAATTGCGTGTTCTTGGATGTATTGTACATATCGAGAAGTCCCGATTATGTGATCAGACGAATCTACATTTTTATGCAGTTAAGCTGCATTATGCGAGCACCCTAGATTTGTGTTCTACCCAATAAATCCTGAAATACTTGCCATTGTTATTATCTAGCTTGCTACTATGTTATATATAACTAATTGAACACTTTTTTAATACTTTTTATTCTGGATTACAAAAAAAATGACCAGAAAAACCTTAAATGATCGTCGATTTATCCAAAAGTTTTAAAGTTACACATAGGAAGTAGTGCTTATTAAGAATCCTTGTGTAGTTCATTATGACTTGTGCTTTTAGCTAAGATGTCAAAGAACAATTGTATGAAATATTTAATCGCCGAAAATCTCTTAAGACAAGCAGTTTAGATTTCCCAAATGACAAAAGTCGTAGGAATATGGTTTGTCATCAATACGTAGTACAACTACGTCAGTAGTCTATTATATAATAAGTTCAAATGTTCATGCTGTTGGCGTCAATTTCAAATTAGAAAAAAGAAATTTTCGTAGCTTTTCAATTTGGAGGCAGGTGTGCAAATTAGCGGTGGTCCGAGGTCAGCGACCTTCCACTTTTGCAAGCGGAATTTCGACTAGGATAGTTGGTTTCTAGCTACGCCCGACGTAGTCACCTTACATTTGAAAGAAAATAAGAAATTACTTTGCAAACCTTTTCACCATCAAAGTCTCCAATTAAACGAGCTAAAAACCTATTTTTATCATTATTATTCATGACGGCGATGTTCATTTTGTTCAACCGTTAGCTTTATACAGAAAATCGCCGACAACAATTGTATAAATTCGAGTAAAATCGTATCTGATTGACTAACTCGAATAATTCAGCGCCCTCTATCGGCCAGTGTCCTCTCGATGTAGCGATCGATAGTGAGTCGGAATATAACGACTGGATTATTCGGGTTACTGATTGACAAACACATAACAATGGCGGCCGTGAAGACAAAATTTTACTAAATCGGTTCCGATTCCGGAAGCGGATAAGGGTAATTCCGGGTTTGGCGATCATTTACAAAATAAATCCAAGCAGGTGAAAAAATACATCTATGCATGGTAAATGAATATAAACACTAGTATTGTAAACCAAAAGAAAGAAAAAGCAGAAAAATATTTTATTCAGAAACTCAAAATTACTTTTTGACAAATTTTAATTTAAAAATCCAATACAACGTGACAGCTGGGAACAGTATATATGTTACAGGGAATTTGTGAAATCAGTGATTTTGTAAAATCACTGAAATTTCAGGGAATTTGTAAAATCACTGAACTGATTAGTGATTTTATAATATCCCTGATTTTGACTAGTGATTTTACAAAATCCCTGAAATAATTAAGATCTTTTTTACAGATTCACTGATTAAATTCAGGAAATTTGTAAAATACATTCATTAATTTTTATTAAGAATTTATGTGAAAAAAGACTACAACAGTAACACTCGATAAGTTTGAGGTTAATCTAGTATTTATCTTAATATTAAGTGAGCGGTTTTCATGCACAAAACAACAGACATACTGTAGAACAATGGCTCAGGCACAAATGTCTTGAAATCAAGAGCAAACATACACACAAAAGTTACTTCAAATATAATTGAGGTAAAATTAAAGTGCAACATATGGAACCAGGGAAAATATGATAAAACAAGCTCTTATCACTCACTACCTATTTGAAAGAAAGTTTAACTTACTGTTTATTATAGTTTTTCTGTATAATTACTGTAGAAAATAAAACCAATTATATAATTTTTTTAAATCAAATATAAAAACTGAATATTATGTTGATTACTGTCATTAGAGAAGAAAAACACATGTAAGGTATAAGAAATTGAGTGGGTTAGGGTATGTGATCCAGTGGCAAATATTACATGCATATCAGATCAAGAGCATCTTATTACTGCATGAAAATTGATATATAAAAAGCAAATAAGTGTTGTATTATTAATTTGATGCCTACAAAATAACATTTATATTCACAAAATAATAATAAAAAAAGACAACAGAAAATATTGGTAATAATACTTTGTTTTGTACTTGCATGTTTATGAATAGATTAATCTAACCAAGCAAAAATAAACAAAGTTTTACCTACTTTGGTCATTTATCAGACACATGTATTCTATCACAAAGTGGTATAACTTTGAATAAGTTTCTAAAATTTCTCAACTCTTTTAATCCAAATACAGTAAATATTTTGTTGATAAATGAAGGTATGAAGTTCTTCAATGTGGAGATTTGAAAAAATTGTTAAGGTGGCTCGGGGCCTATTAAAAGTTTCTATCAGAAGTGCCGTATTTTTTGATATTTTATTCTTTACAGAAATTAAATCAAATTGGTCGAAAAAAAAATAGGGGGTCACGGACCATTTAAGCTCAAAATTTTACTTTTAAACAGGTATGTAAAAGGGACCATTTTTCAATGAAATGATAGGGAAAATAGAGGTGTTGACATAATTTTATCGGATTATCAAAAAAACGTTCTATGACACTTGGTCCAAAACTGTAAAATAAAAAGCTGAAATATAGCTTCAAATAATGAGCAAATAAAAAAAAATAGGTCACCGATAAGGAAAAAAAAATATTTTGCCTTAAAACCCAAATTTTGGCAGGAAAATGGTATAAAATGGGTGAAATGTCATTTTGACCCTTTAACAAATACGGATTATAACGAAAATATTCTATTATTCACATAACTACAATGATTAAGCATTTCTAATCAATCAAAATATTTAAGAAAATTATATCGAATTGACGACAAATACTTTTGTTATTCATGCGTGAAATTATGCGCAGTCGAATAGTCCCGAGCCACCTTAAAAATATTATGTATGTCGTGAAGACATGTACAGCATAGTTAAGAAAATTCACATATTAATAGCTTATAGTGGTAGGGATGTCACCCAAACTTGCCTTGCAAAAATAAGCAAATTCAGAGTGGTCTAGATACCCGTTTATATGCCTTTTAGTCATTATCATTATACACAAGTTCTAGCTCATAGTGTTTATTAAACAAATATATTTCTAAATCATTAGTGATCATTCATTTGGTTTATCTTTATATTAAGAAAAACACATTTTTAATAGCATGTTATACTTGATTGTAATCAGGGATTTTACAAAATCCCTATCTCTATTTTCAGTGATTTTGTAAAATCCCTAACAATTTCAGGGATTTTACAAAACCACTGAAACTGTTAGTGATTTTACACAATCACTGATTAGTCCAGTGATTTTACAAAATCCCTGATTTTACAAATTCTCTGTAACATATATCTAACAATATACATGTTCATGGTCACAGTCTAAATTTTCTTTATAAATGATAAATGATGATAATGCATGTGAGATGCTTTTAAAGTGTAAACATATTACTGCAATTTCGAGGGGTTATTTGTTTTTTCTCAGGGCAATTTTGAAGGGTCAATTAAAGTAGCTGAAAGTTTCATTCTTTATTTTCACAAATAATGCAACTATATTATATATACCTTAATGTAAGTACATCATATGATATATAGGTGGCATTCTTTGGGACACTATACCCCCTCCTGTTTGATAAATTGGAAACGGTCGAGCTCCCCAACCCTAAACCATATGAGGGGCAGATCCAGGATTTTAGGTTAAGAAAGGCGCAAACTTAAATTTTCGCCGAGCAGAGCGAGGCTAAAAAAAAGAGGTAAAATTATCGGAATATTCTTTATTAAGCTGAGAGCAACCCATTCTTTGCAAATTTAAGCGGGGTACAAGCCCGCAACCCTCCCCCGTCTGAATCCGCCCCTGCATATATTCAAGTATAGGACAATATAATAAATAAAAAATGAAATATAGGGGGAGTCCCTAGAGTTACCCCACCCCTCCTATTTGAGAACTTGGAAACGGTCGAGATCCACACCCCTTAACCATATATATTCATGTTTGTGACAATATGAAAAATCAAATGAAATCTAGGAAGAGTCGCTAGGGGTCACCCCACCCCTCCTGTTTTAGAATTTAAAAATGGTCGAGATCCCCATCCCTAAACCATATATATTCATGTATGGGACAATAAAACAAATCAGATGAAAGATAGGGGAGTCCCTGAGGTCACTGTTCACCCTCCTGTTGAGAACTTTGAAATGGTCAAGATCCTTACCCCTAAACCATATATACTCATGTATGGGACAATATAACAAATCAAATGAAATATAAGGGAAGTCCTTGTGGTCATCCCAACCCTCCTGTTTGAGAACTTGGAAACGGTCAAGATCCCCACACCAAAACAATATATATTCATGTATGGATCAATATAACTGACTGACTGACTGACTGACCTAAGAGGGGCCCGCTCCAGTCACGCTTCAGTGATTCCCTATATAAGTAACCAAATTTTTTCCCAAAAAGGGGGTCCAAGCCCCCTGCCCCCTAAATCCTCTGCCTACCCCTACCTGTTGGAGAACTTGAAAACCGTCTAGATCCCCACCCCTAAATTATATACATTCATATGTATGGGTTAAAATAACAAATCATTTACATTTACTATATATGGGCAAGTCAGTCAGACCTCACCTTTGATCCCTGTTGTAGTGAACATTTGTCTGATTCGTGTCTCATAACTTTTGTACTATGGAACACAAACTCAGTTTTCTTTCCAGGGAAACTAGTCCATTCATACTATTACATGTTCATACTAAGTCAAATTGAACTTCTAGCAGTCAAATTAAACCAAGGTTAACTACCAAGTAGAATAAAATGCAATCATTGGGAACTTGTACCACTGCAGACTCACCATAAAAAATATACATTGATATATGCATTGCTTTTGAAACCTTGATAACATATAAACTATTTGCCTTAATAAATAAATCATTAGATAAACATGCATGTACTATATAAGAATGTTTAATGTTGAGGCAACATTGCCACAGTTTTCATAATTACGGTTGCCTTGGTTTTTGGATAACTGCCTTCGGCGCTTACAGCGCTTTGATTGTTTAATTTGGTTGTTTGAAATACACAAAAAAAACACAACCTAGGACATGTGTAATATACTAATTAATAGCACTATTTCTGTTCTCACATGAAGCAGACTTTTTAAAAACTGAAATATATTCATTTTGTAACATAAAAAACAAGAAACGAAATGTTTTGTTTTACTATTAAATTAATTGATAATGTGACATATACTAAAGGCAACAGAAGTATACCGCTGTTCGAAACTCATTAATCGATTGAGAGGAAACAAATCCAGGTTACAAACTAAACTAAAACTGAGGGTAACACATCAACTATCTAAATGACGAATCTATATTTCAAGAAGCGTTCAAAAGTCACAAATCTGGGTTACAAACTTAAACCGAGGGAACACATCAACTATAAGAGGAAAAAATGGAATGACAGGAACACTGAAGTGCAAAGTCAGATTTCGCATTGATTTACATTTATAACAACCGAGAAGAGTGGAGGAAACTTGTCCTTGCCCTATGTGCCATAAGGCATAGCAAGGACTAAGTAAGTAAGTAAGATACATTTATATTTAGCATCATTCCAGTAGCGACTGCATATAGGGATGTATCTCCAATTTTATTCCAGAGCTTTCGTTTTTGATCAGGATTTCCTTGAGGCAGGCTTTCTGCTTTCAATGAAGCTATCGAAACCAAGGGTCCCTATTAGTAGTGTTGAATAAACTCATCATAGATACCAGGACTAAATTTAGTATATACCCCAGACGCGCGTTTCGTCTACAAAAGACTCATCAGTGACGCTCGAATAAAAAAAAGTTAAAAAGGCCAAATAAAGTACGAAGTTGAAGAGCATTGAGAACCAACATTCCTAAAAGTTTTGCCAAATACAGCTAAGGTAATCTATCCCTTCAAATGTGTATCACAGAAGACAATGAATACGTTCCAATTGTTGTCACCAAACTCCCATGCTCTTTTTTTCACCTCGATTGTGACATTACCAAATGAGACTTTATAGAACGTGTAATTGTCATAAGCAACACGGTTTCCTGAATTTAATTTGTTGACCAGCAGCTAGTCATGGCAATACATTGTCACTTGTTTTAAGCAAGCGAATATCAATCAAGTAATCATGTTGATACTTTTTAAATTATTGCTATTCAGATGGTTCATATATTTTAATTCATAAGCCCACAAAAAGTCAAACATTATAAGCAATTGCAAAAGGATATTTTCTTGAAGAGAATATGGGTTGGTAAGATTCATATGTTTACAAATGTTTTTGTCTCATTCGTAGATGAACACCTTTCATTCAAGAATATTAATTTAAAAGAGTGTAGGCTCTTATACAGACAAGTCGACTTTAGAAAACCAAAAAAAGGAGAATTCTGAAATAAAGGCAACAGTAGTAAACCGCTGTTTTAAAGTCATAAATCGATTGAGACAAAAACAAATCCGGGTTACAAACTAAAACTTAGAGAAGCACATCAACTATAAGAGGAAAACAACGAAACAAAAGAAACACTAAAGTGATAAAAAAACCGAAAACACACGCATAAGCGAACTATCAGATATAAACTGCTATTTTCTTGACTTGGTACAGGACACTCAAAGAAAAAAACGGTGGGTTGAACCTGGTCCTGCGGCCAGCCAAAACCCGCACTTGTATGGCAATGTTAAATATAACACTTAAATGACACAATTACATGACGGGTATATAGTACAAATAAATGCAAGAACATTCAGGACAGAGACTACACAAATAAACAATACAATAGAACATTTCGACATGCTAACCACAGAATAAAAAGAACACATTCAACAACATAGAATAGCCCTCACAAATAGCACAATAGAACCACGTAGTCTTTCACACGATTTGGCCAACGCCACAAAAGTGACGTAACAGGTAAATTTATAATTTTTTTGATATTGTTCAAGATCAAGTTTGTAACTATGTCATTTGATGTATTTTATTAGAATTACAAGAATATTAATATAGAAATATGTTAGTAATTAGATAATAATTGTATTATATAGCTATTTCGGTATTTTTTTTCCTAAATCAAACTGTAAAACAAATAAATAGTGTACATATAGTTGCTTTAAACTAAAATCTAAGAAATGAACTGGGTGATTAATAATCTTAACTTAAACGTCGGAATAGAAAGTCGAAGTCCTTGGAGGAATTGACAGGTTGTGATGACAAAAAAGTTATAGGGTTGATGATTTTCTATTTCAAGGTTTTCAGTCTTGATTAGTATCTATACAATTCTTCTAACCGTTGGTACTATTTGTTGAAACGATATTCCTAAGCATATTCCCGTTGCAGGGACTTGTTGTACAGAGATGTACTGTAAACAAAAAGTCAAAGGGATCAAAATCTTGAAAGAATTGAAGAGCTACTAGTAGTGTAAAAAGGCAATAGAACTATTGCAAATTGTTGTAAAGTTTTAATTGCACAGAAAGATAATAATAATCACCATAACCGTATTTAACTATCTTCCCAAAAGCGGAGTTCGTTTACGTTTTAAAATTACTCGTTCAGAGGTTATGATCAATGCAAATATCTTTTCAGCTTTATTGTTGCCAAACAAGAAAGGAAGACTAACGAAACAGATTTTAACTCTCTTTATGGGTAAACAGACTTATTGATATCGGATAGAATTACTCTGTTGAAGTTCAACCATTGAGTCTTTATAAGAATGTTGATCAATTATCTAATGTATCGCTTGAAGCACGAATGGAATTATTTCTCACAATTCTTCTGGTGTTAGCAGAGAGTAAGATATCAGAACTGTATCAGCAGGTAAGATAGAAATATGGTATCATAAATGCAGCTGATCCTAGGGAGTGATACCTAAAATACTGGCTGGCATGCTTAATATATATTTGAAAAATTTCTTTATCCTTCCTGTATCAAATGCATACATTGTAACATCGTGGGTAACTCGGATGCAGTTGACCATAGGGGATGATGCCATTGTCAAATAAGTTCGTTGTCATTTATAGTAAACAAAAATACCCCGTATAAATCAATATATATCTTCCATTTACCTTTTTGCAATGACTTAATATGTGTTTGACTTTGAAATCAATCAGTAAAAAGTAAATACAGCAAAATTTTTTAATTTGTATATATATATAATAATTTTATGGAAGATGTTGTTTGGAAATCAAGTTATATATGTTTTAAGTAATTCAGCATTGTTTTACACTAAAAAGAAAAATAAGTATTAATATTGGCAATGCTAGACACCATATCATCTCATTCATCCTTAAATTTTGTGCAATCAAAACGTAAATAAGCCTCATCTACAACAGTCCTGGAATTACATTTATTATATATTTTGCATTATCGGAGAATACCTTGATATGTAAATAAACTCATCATAGATACCAGGAATGCAATTTAATATTTACGCTAGACGCGCGTTTCGTCTACAAAAGACTCATCAGTGACGCTCGAATCAACCAGTTCTATGTTTAAACAATGTAAAGAAATACACAACTATGTAAAAACAAATCAAACTTCAAAATTCTAAATCAATGTGAGAAATTTATCAAGACCTTAATTTGATTTATATACATTATATGTATTCAGTCTACCGCCAGCATATTTTTCTTAGAAGCTAATCAACACAGTGGATCGCTTTGTTTGTACATGGTTTTTTTTATCAAGTGGTAAATAATTAATAAAAAGAACATTTTCTAGAATTGGTACAACAAATCAAAGCAACAATTGGACCATACAAGGAAAATGTAAAAAAAAATATATATTTTTAACATCAAGGAGAGAAGATGCTGCAAGAATATCAACCGGATAGTTTAAAACTCCTATGTATCTTCAGAAATTTTGACGTTTTATATTTAATGTTTTGCGTGCACCTGGACAAAACTTAAATTCGTCGCCATTGTCCCGTTAGGTGTTAATTTATTACGGTGCGTGTTGTCAAAACCGACGCCACTGTTGTCAGTTAACAGTCTTATTATCAACACTATGATGTATGTAATGTGTCATAATAAACGTACATCATGGCTTATCGGTTCATCTATTTTCGATGGGTCCCTATACATATTCATAGTCTTGCCGTAGGAAGGAAATATTAATTAAATAGAACCAACTAGTATTTAATTCATCAGAAATATTTTTTATAAGAAAAAACATTTCCATGCTCCTGAATTCATATTTCCAATTTGACTAGAGGAGAAAAACAAACGAACGAAGAAAACATTTACTTTTATTTGTTTTGTACTAAAAAAAACACTCCACAACGGTTGGTTTATTTTATAGTCAACCACTTTATTACAATGTAATTGATATTTGCCTACAACTACAATTAATGGATGAAAAAGATCGATGTATCTTTGAAATTCAATTAATTCTATAGAACTATTCTCTGACATATTTCTTAATTCTTACAATGATTGATGTGCCTGCCATTTAGAAACCAACATTCACACATTCGTTTAAAATATATAGTAACTTCAAATTTGTCTTCATAAAAAGGATAATTAAGAAGAGTGCCATTGCAAATTTATTTACAATACATAAAATAACCAGATACAAATGGATTTTCTTAACGAGTAAAATAAATGTTTATGGCAAGACCCTGTTTGTACAGTACATGCAATACATCTAAAAAGGAAATAGTGAGCAACGAATTACAAGAATTATTTACTGCATGTATGACACGGGTCAACGGAATTTCTATTGATAGATTCTTTCTCTAGGGGTCATTTATAGTCGCTAAGAAATGTTCCTTTGGTTCCATGACATTGTTTAAAAAAAAAATGATCGCAAGCTATATATGTATAAAATTCTGCTTATATATTATGTATTAATTTTTCAAATAAATTTATAATACAATACATTTAACGACAGATTTATTATTTTTCCTAAAAGCAATCGCAATTGTTAGAAAGATGAATACACCACGTAACAAGACATTTTCCTCACGTACAGTGCAAGTCTCGTTAACAGTTTAAAAAAAATTCCACAACATATAAAGCAACTTAGTAGTCTGATAATTCAAGAAAAATATAAAAATGTAATCATGAAGAAGTTTATACATTTTGGTGTTTGGAACCCTTGTATTGTTATATGTTAATTCGCAGAATATGTTTGTAACACTGACATATAAAGCCATACCTTATCAATATCTAAAAATATTTCTGTATTTAAGTAAAAACATAGTCTTCTTTTTAACTTGAATTTTACAAAGTTGCTCATGAGACTGGTGGTGTAATGAATAATAATGGCAACATCAGTGATTGAAAATGACTGAAGAACTATTTATTTCAAAGGTTGAGAAAGGTAATAACTTAGTATTTGTTTTCTTTTAAAACAGGTTAAATAAAGTAGAACCTAATAATATATCAGTAGATATATGACACAGAAAATAGCCTCTATTGAATGTAGATATGTACTTTAAATATCGTCCAAATATTCAATGTTCATAATTCAAACTCTTTTCGTTTACAATAACACAAACATACTTATGCCTAAATCAAAGAAACAACTTGGCCATCAAACGTTTGTAACTGCTAAATTAAAATACACTGATAAAAAACACATAATTCTAAAATGATTTAAAGACTATTTAATGAGGTTTTAATGTAAAGCACAAATCTACAAGTGTGTGGCGAATCTTAAAACGCCGAGATAGTTATCTTCGCTGTCGGTTAAGACCCACAACGCTTTACGAGTAGGTGGCCATTATATGATGAATAATGCAAGAACCAGTAATGCATGACTCGTGATCCTAAGTGGAAGGCGTATGACATATCCATCATTAACAAAGCGTGAAACACCATTAATAAAGCATACCATACAATATTCAAGACTACAAAAAAAAAACCTACAAAAACAAAATCCAATAATGCTTTCAAATCCGTTTTTAGTTGTTCGGGTGTATTTCAATTTTTACTCGTAAACTTAATTCATCTTTAAATACATTTGGTTTTTGATTGATTTGTAACACACAAAAAGCATTATACATTTTATAACACACACATTAAAATTTCTAGAAAAAGTACAAACAACTTAACTGGTAACATTCGGGACAGTACTACTTTGAAATCAGGAAGAACTACTTCATTCAAAAGGCATATTTTATATAAAGGCAGTTATGATTTAGGCAGATGTACTATGATCAGTTAGGGTCGAATTACATTCATTTTTTATTTATTTAAAAGGAATCTTAAAAACACATTTATCACAATTAAAATGAATGTTTCTCGACAAATGAATGCCATGTTATTGATATTTCTGAGCTCTTTATTTTTTATTTGTTTAGGTTTTTTAATTGAAAACTGAAGACATGTACATGTATATGATTAAAAGAACGTGGGTTTACTTGAGAGTTGGGATCAATAGAAAGGGCACTCTAAATTGGTTATTAAAGTAAAAGTTAATTCTAAAACAATCCCAAAGATTAAACACAATTCTATTTTAGGCCTTCATTGTGTGTTTTTTTAAAATTTCAAATAATAATGAAAAAATTATGGGTAAAACCGTTTTACTGTCACTATTTTGCATAAAAATGGAATAGTAACTTAATACATTTTATTTTCGATCTTTCAATTTGAATGTCCCTCTGGTATCTTTCGCCCCTCTTTTAATACACGATGCTCATATTTGGGACAAGCCGATCATATTCAGAAACATGATATCTTGCTATTTCATTTCATTCATGTTACAATTTATTATAATTCAAGGACATAATTCTGAAACTAGTTTTGAAAAAACAGCATAATCAATCTTGACCTATTTCATGCAAGGAAGTAATAATGTAAAGTTATCACTGCTAATACCTAAAAACGAACTTATTACTTTATAATCCGACGGTGATATTTCTAGAAATTTCTGATGCGACAGATTGAACATTCGAAGAAAATTGTGTACTTAGTAATGTTACAAAATGTTTACCATTCTGAGATAGTTTAATGGAAATAAATATGTAAAAGCATATTGGTGCAACAGTGAAATACGAAATTCATTAGATTGTTAAAGGTAAAATGATGTTGAAAAATTATGAAGCCGTTTGTCTCTAAGAAAATTATCATTTGGAAACTATTTGGAAGAATAGATATACGGACATACAATTTCAAAATATTTCATGGAGCATAAACTGTGTTCATATACATGTATATATACATCCTCTATTTTAGGCTTTATAAATATTTTGATAAGGACGTCACTGATGAGTCTTATGTAAAC
This sequence comes from Mytilus edulis, assembly GCF_963676685.1. Taxonomy (NCBI): domain Eukaryota; kingdom Metazoa; phylum Mollusca; class Bivalvia; order Mytilida; family Mytilidae; genus Mytilus; species Mytilus edulis. The sequence goes on along the minus strand of NC_092345.1, from coordinate 91,258,709 downwards.
GAAACGCGCGTCTGGCGTACTAAATTATAATCCTGGTACATTTGATATCTATTAGTTTCCAAGAACAATATGTATAGCTTATGAAAGTGTAGATTTTTATTTAAATACGTAGCTCACATAGCCAACTGGCAAATTGAAATAAGGTTAAAAGTTCGAATTCGATAAATTACGTAGCAGTGATGTGTCTTTTTTATGACATGTGTTAAGTTCCACCGGTGGTTTTTGTAAGTGTATATTAACAAAATCTCAGAGGTACGACTGTTGTACACAGTTTTGAGGTCCTTTTTTATTTGTCCTGTAGTGAAAAATTGTACAAAATCCAGTAAAATATGCACAATCATCACCAGAGACAATATGAGCGCTGCATAACAATATGGATTGACAAAATTAGTAAAATGGTTAAAAAATAGTCTATTTGAATCCACATTTTCTCCATAAGATAATGCATGTACCAAGTCAGGAATATGACAGTTCTCGTCCATTTATTTGATGTGTTAAAGCTTTTGATTTCGCCATTTGATAAGCCATTTTCCATTTAATTTTTCCTTGGAGTTCAGTATTGTGATTTCACTTTTTACCAGCAGGGGTGGTGTTCTCGAAGCTATCTTAGGATTAGGACGTGTCCTAAGACCATCTTATGACAATTCTTTGTCCTAAGTCGTGTTCTCGAAGCTCTCTCAACTTAGGATATATCACATTTTCGTCCTAACTTTAGGACACCTAATTAGGTGTCTTAATTGGATATAGGAAGATGTGGTCATCATATCTTTATCCTAATTTTGTGCATGCTTTTTTCTCATTTGTTTACGTGAATATGAACGTGAAAAGAGACGCTACATCGGTTATTAACTCGTATAAAGAAATTGTGCATGATTTTAAACTTTGAACTTCGTGTTTTTATGATACGATGACACTACGAATTCAATATTCTCATTTCAAAACAAATTGTTTTACAGTTTATATCAAAATCCTATTTTGATATTATTTTTGCAACTACATTTGAAATCATGCATTTTATTTTCATTAAATGCTTGTCATTACAAACTTTGTAAACAAATTTATTAACTGGTTTCGTCTCGAATAAATGTTTTATCAAACAATTACTTTATCTATTTAGGATTTCGCGCATAGGATATGTTTAGGACGTCCTAACATAAGATGCGTCTGTGATAGCTTCGAGACGCAACTTAAGAGTGTGCTAAGTCGATCCTAAGTCCATCCTAAAATCGGTCTTATCTATGACTTACGACGAATCTTAGGATACTTTCGGGAACACCACCACAGAAGGATAAACAGTTTACTGGCTATGCCTTCAAAATTGGAGCGATCTCTTTCTCTATTTATATTGTTCGATGTCTTCTGGTTGTAATTGTTTACAACTGCAATTGTCTTTAAATAATTTGTTTAATTGATGACCGTATTTATTGTAAAAAAAACCCCAAAAAAACCCAAAACATCTCGGGCCTGTTTATCGAAACTGTCCTAAGATCGGTCCTGAGAATTTCTTAAGACAGAAGTTAGGATAAAGTTAGGACCGACTTACGACACGTCTCAGCATGCACATCGAAGCTATCGTAGGAATATCTTAGCTAGGATGTCATAACCGCATAAGTATTGGCGTAAGAGAAAATAGAAACTTTAAAAGTATAAAAATGAAAGTATTGTATCAAATTTAACCAATTACTATAATAAAATAAATATAATTGATAAATATAAAACATTTATAAGTTTTAAATTAGAGTTGATAAATAAATAATGTAATTGCACATTTAAACTCTATGTAACAAAACATACGACAAAAATATAATTACGTTTCATATAAGAATTGAACAAACTAATTGTAAATAGTTAAAATTAATTATGTAATCGGTAAAATCACTATATGGGTTGAGTGAGCTGAATTCGAAGTGTCACGGTTTTATACTTAAAAGTTCACAGCAAAGCTCGTACATCTTTCGTATACATACTTAGTATTTCAACTATTTTATTACGTGTGTAAATGAGCAAGAGACTAAAATCGAATTTTAACGATGCAAAACTACACTCTCCTGGACGACGTCGAAAAGAGTAAATCTTTGAATTTTGGTAACTTTGCAATCAATGTTGCTGTAAAGAGGGATAGGGATTTAATATACATAACGGAATCTACCATTTGATTTCTTTAGGAGGAGCTAAGTACTAAATTTAAAAAACCGCAGGATGAACAACTTTGCAAAAAAAAATAAAACGGTTGATAAAAATTTATGTAAATAAAGTGAGGTTAAACTAATAAAAAAACATGACCTAAATGGTTGAAATATAAAAAGGAAGACCAGAGTTTCAAAAACATGACCATATTTTCCCTCCTAGCCCCCCTTTTCCACCGAAAAAAACGCCTCCCATCATAAAAATCAAATGGAACCAATACAGGCCATATTTGTATATAAAATAACCATCCTATATAGATCTTAAAGTTAGGATCATCCTAAGATCAGCTTAAGACACCTAAATTGGTATCATAAAGTAAGGACAATTCCTAGGATTTTCCTAAGTTGCGACATGTTTGATAAACCCATTTAGGACTAAGATATTTCCTAAGTTGGTCTTAGGACATATCCTAAGAGTTCTTCGATAAACAGGCCCCAGGGGATTTTTAACTTTTGGTTTATGGTTAAACGAATATAAGTGTGACTTATAAGTTATACGTCATTGGAACGTTAACCCAATTATAAATTAAAAGAGAAAATAATTCTAAGAATCAATATAAGGTTTAAAAGAATGGAAGAATATTTGGCCAGAAAAGTGTGAAGAAGCTAATCAAAGCATACATTTAAACAAGACAGTCAATAAAATATCAAATATATCGCCTCCAATCTAGAAAAGTATCTATTTTGGAAGTTAACTGAAAATTAGACAATGTTTGAAATTTGCGTACATAAAATCAACGATAATATTTAACAATTTATTTAAATTATTCTACCACAAAAACATATTAATAACAAATAACAACAAATAATCATCTGAACAAGTTTAACTCAGTCTGTTTTTTGTTGTTCGAAGACAAAATAAATGACATACTATAGGTTGGAAAAAAGAGAAAGCACTAAAAAAGAAAAAAAAAGAGGCAGATAAGATTGTAAGTCAGTTAAGAAACAGGTAATTCATATTTTACCATAAATGAATTATGGTACCACAAATTAAATTTCTACTTCTTCAATTTTTTATACTGTTTTTTAAATGCATTAGGGAGGTTGCTTTACTTGAGGACAGATACTAGTAATTGATACTTCATTCATAAAGCATTTCAAATTTCATTAATAATTTCCCACACAGTATGACAATTATTAGAAATTTCAATATTGGATGCTCAATTCCACATTGTATTATCGTTTTATACGCCTATGTACAGCAAATAAAAAAGGAGAGAAAAGATGAACAATGAATACAAATATACATAGAAAAGGATGTATTGCATATGACTCCATTTTTCACGGACACAGTAATAATCTTTCTTACTCTTCAACAAATTAATATTCATCGGATATTTTTCTTTTCTACATTTCAGATTACTTATCATAGTTTAAAAACGGAGCTCATAGCCGAATGTTATGTCAAGATCCCCTTCGTCATCAGCTTAAAGTACTGGGTATATATAGTAAAATTATGTATACATAAATGAGTTTCTATATCTTGTTGCAATTTGCAGAGGTTAAGGTAAGATTTTGGCCAAATTGTTCCTGAAATTAAATGTAGTTAAAAATTTCAACAATTTGCAGAACTAAATTTGAATTTGCATGTATAAATTGAAAAAAATCTGTTTACATATTTAAAACAATTGCATTATAATTCGAAACAATAAAAGTGTTGTATTACATGCATAGATTTGACAGATCTATTTGGATTTTTTTTTGTTTCAAATGTTATCGATTTGGCCTTCAAACTGTTTTCATATTAGCGTTACTGTTGTTTCTTATGTAGACCAAACGTGCAATGAGCGTTTTAAATTACCAGCCGAGTATCTTTGATGACTTTATGTAAGTAAATCACTACAATGATAAAGTTACATACTCAGTTGGCTATTTGACTCATACATTGGGAGAAAATATGAAGGTAATAAGATTTTCACACAGGAAGAGTATTTTGTCTGTATCTAGTAAAAAACTTTTTAGGCGACGCATGTATTCTTCGTTATTCAAGCCAAAATGATTTGTGTCAAATTTGGTTATCAACTCAGAAATAACATATTCATGGAGATGAAAGCCTTGTATTTGAAATTCATCAAACTGTGATTGATTATGGACTCATATATTTTGTTTAAATGGTTTGGCGATGCGGGTTGAAAATAATCCAAAAATGTAACTTCTCCTTTGAAAGGAATTTTTACACCTACATATTGCTGCATTAGTGACATGGATCGGAATAAATGCTGTTAAAGTATAAGCACCTAAACTGTAGTACATAGATCAGTTCGTTCTATCCCTCGTATGCGATCTTTTAAATCCAGGTAAAAAAAGAAAAGAAAAGTTATAGCACCAATCATGCCAATCGTACATAAACTATTCAAGACATAGACGCAGTATAATTGTTTGAATCGCCATCTCTGCTCAATCGTAATAATAATTTATCACTTTTGGATTTCACTGCATTTACTTCATGACCGTTACAAACTCCTATACATTTAGCATGTTTGTCCCCAGAAATGTCGAGGTCTACTTTATCACTTTTAGTCCCGTCGGCAAGATCACTACTAGGTTTCCTTATTTTCAATGTTAATGGTTTATCTTGAACGGTTGTTTTGTTTGGCAGTATCATATAATTGTTATTTTGTATAGAAGGAGAAATTGGATTTTGTTTGGAGTCGTCACTGACATGACCGCTGTCATCCAGATCAATGGTTGGTTTATCATCGTTGGGTGTTGAGGCTGCAGTAGGAGATCGAAGAGGAAGCTTCATTGGGGTATTTGAAGATGACACCCGTTGACCGAGAAAAGTTACATAGGATGTCATGTACGACTTTGAAGAACATTCACTTTGTTTTGAAGTTGGAGACTCATCAGCTGTTGCATTGTTATTGTTATTCCTATTTGTATTTTTTTCTCTTTCACTATTTTTCTTCATTGTTTTCATGGACAAATCAATACCACAAGAAGTTTCTTGCTGATCTACAATATCTGATAAAGCTGATTCGTCATGGGATATTTGAGAATCATTAACTTCACAACCGGAGTCTTCGAAACACTCATCATCAGAGCCTATGTTGGTCACCGATGACACACAACCATTACTACAAGTATCATCGGAAACCACCAGGAGTTGTGCAGTGTCAGACAGGAGTTGTGCAGTGTCAGCTACACTTGGTTGTTTGGCAGGATTTCCGTAAAATGCATAAGTAATCTGAAGTACGCTATCCTGTTGATAGAAAGTGTAAGATATTTAATGTTTTTAATAGGCAAGTCGATTAAATTCAAAGTAATAATTTCAAATGTAAACAAGTATGCACACCTTGCTTTTAAAATATTTATTAAAATAAGTGTAATGTCTAAATACGTGTATTCATGAAAGGATTTAAAAGGTTGAAAATATCTGCTGATCTAGCTTTCAGTAGCAATAAACCAGTATGCCGACTGTTACCGAATATTTTCCTATAATTCCTTGAATTGTTTTCTCTGACAGTGGAACATATTATTCATCGTGTTTACTGAAAAGGATGTAACAGTCGGTAATGGTCTATTCATGAATGTGGCTCAATATTGGACATCTTAATCCACCTTTGAATTGTTAATAATTCACAGAAAGCGAAAGAACATATATACACGTCACAATACAACAGTTTATGATTATTTATGAAATATATCAATTGTTATCCATTCGCTTTTGATTTTGCAATTTGATTAAGGACTTTCCGTTTTGAATTTTCCTGCGAGTTCCTGTATTTATGTTATTTTACTTTTTACTCCTTTAAAATCAAATCCGTTAGCCCAGCGTCAAAGATTAATGAACAACATGTAAAATATCAAACATTTGTTAAACATGCTTACCCTTCTCCATCCAGTAATATATGCTACATCTACTAATGTGTAATGATCATCTAACAACTCCTCACCACAGAAACAGTCCACCTGAAAACATGTAAAATATATCTGTTTATAGGCAAAACGAGAAAAAAAAATGATTTTAAACTATAAAATAAAGGCAACAGTAGAATACCGCTGTTCAAAAGTAATAAATCAATTTAGATTTACATTGGTATGACGAAATTCAAAATATATTTTACGGTCCAACATGTTTACTGTAGATTTTAGAACGCGAACGTTGTTGATAAGAAAAAGAAGTTGTCTGCAATAAATAACTGTTTCGATTTTGTAATAAGATGATATTCCATGAATATTTTCATATTTAAACAAAATGATCACGCCGAGATGTCAATTATTTGTTATGTTACAAATTCAGAGGCTTGAGCGTAGGTATTATTCAATATTGAACAATTGGGTCAGGATCCCTAATAGACCTTGAGATGAGGAACTCAGATGACGTAATTAAAAAAAAATATTAGTCCGCCATACAATTGTGGATGCTGTGATTTTAAAAATGGACATAAATGAACAATAAGAACTGTTTTATAGAGCTGGTGTGATGAGAAAAGAAAGATGTAGATTTGACCTGAAATAAATTATTAGAAAGGACAATTTTTTTATTGAATTTTATGATCATAATTTTGGGATTATTTCATGAGGAGAGTGACATTTTTCACCATCTTCCGGGGTCCATCAATTTGTGAAAAAAGTAATCTCACTTGCCACCCCCAAAATTTAACCAGACATGTATAAATGTATCAGCTTCGATATGAGCCATCATACATGTTCAAGTAAACGATATGGACTGAGCAACGGAGGAAAACGTTACCATTACCGCCTATGGAGAATTAATTGTAAATGTATACCCAATTGACATTTCAATTTCTGTAACAATGAACACGATAGAAATATTCAGAATCAATCGCCAAGATTGCATTGAGCATAAATATAGTAGAGTGTGCATGTCAAATCTTACTACATGCTTCGTTTACGGTAGTACAAATACAATGAAACATATCAGAAATAAGACGATGACGAAGTAAGAAACCAAACTCAAAATACAAATATCACATTGTAATTACATAATCTGTTGTGGTGATAGTTTTTTAAATTATAGAAAAGCTGATCAATTACTTGTATCAATCCAATATAATATCTTCAGCTGTCCATTAATTTATTTCATATAAGAAACAATAAAAAGTATTAGCAGAATTTCCGAAGTCCAACACATCCAAAAAGGGGAACTCCTTAAACCTGACTAAATCAAACGCTCGCAATTAAAGGTAAAATGTAACCTTGGTAAACAATAAATAGCTACCCATGACAACATTAACTGATATAATGCCATCTTCTGTAAATCTGCGAAGAACATATAGTAAACACAATCTAGATTAAAATGCTACAAATTAAAAATCGACAAAAGTCCCCTCAATGCATATCCATTGAGGAATTTGCAACATTTACAAATAAATTTCCTGTTTACAAAACTTTGAATTTAACGAAAAACTCAGGAATATATTATCCAAGGCATATATTACCTTAGCCGTATTTGGCACAACTTTTTGGAATTTTAGATCCTCAATGCTCTTCAACTTTGTACTTGTTTGGCTTTATAAATATTTTGATATGAGCGTCACTGATGAGTCTTATGTAGACGAATCGCGCGTCTGACGTACTAAATTATAATCCTGGTACCTTTGATAACTATATTATTTTCCATTCGTTTGATGTGCATTAGCTTTTGATTTTGCCATTTAATGAGGGACTTTCCGTTTTGAATTTTCCTTGGTGTTCGGTATTTTTATTTTTATTTTACTTTAAAAAAAAAAATGCAACACGAAATCCGATGTTTGTCTAAAGGAGTATGCATACATTGAATGAGTGTCTTGTGAATCCTATCAATACAATGGAAAACCAAAATTTATACAGAAACCAGTTAATGTATCAATAAAGACCGATTCATTAGGAAATCAGATGAATGTAAACCTCAAACATATGATATAATTTGTTAAAAAAGTATAATCATCATCCTCTCTGTGGTGGACTTTTAAACTTACTGAATACTCCTTCGTTTACATAATTAACTAATAGAAGATGTCGGTAGGTTAAAAATATTAGACTTTGAATGCAAAACAGAAATCACAATGGTGAGAGTAATAGTTTGTAGCTAAAGTAAGTGTATTCTAAAGATTTTCGTAAAATTTTAAAACTCAAATAAGTCTGGAATATTTTTTAAGTTATCCATTTTCATGGACTGTAGAACAAAAATATAACTAATAAGGAAATCTGAAACATTAAATGTCATTTGAATCTTTTCGATGTGGTTGCAGTTATATTTCAACAATATCATATAAAACGATTGATTTTATAGGGGAACACAACTATACAATTTATCTCAAATTATGCCATTGTTTTAATCCCTATGGATTGTATTAACTTAACAAAAGTTTAAAACATAGAAATAAGGCATTGTTCTAATGCTAGTCCATTTAATAACGATTTCCTTTTTTTTACCTAACAATTTTGAAACCCATACACAAAATTTCTATTTAGCTATGCGGTGCGTTCAGATACCATAAAACGTATAATTTCTGTTACCGTGCACATTACATGATCCTTAGATAACCTTAACCATGTTCAGTTAACACCAAACCAGCAAGCAAAACAACGTTTTACAAAACAAAAGTACCAAAACAGGATACCTGAAACATTATATATCAACATTGCCTTGGTGATTGCAACAGATGTTTTATACAATCAAACATTGGACAGATTGCAAAATACAGTTCCGTTTATAGTCAGTTATGATTTCTATTTTTTTTAGATTATAATCACAACTTTTTTCTAAAGACTTGCGTTGTTAATAAGAAAAGCGCGTTATAAATAAATTAAAACCTTGTTCAATGTATATGCATGTTCGACTTCTATTTTGATAGTATGTTATACCCAATCGTATTTATTCTTTTTCTAAATAGATTTATAAAATCTATATCTTTAGAACGTAAAATCCTGAAATACGTACATAATACACAATAAAATCATATATGTAGCAATATAAACGAAAGGTTAAAGCCAGTAACATATGTTGTGTAATGGATAACTTACCTTATAGCGATCTGGCAGTGAAAATTTCAACTTGATAAATTTCTTCAGGTGTTGTATAGAGACACCAGCTGGACATAATAAATATCTACAGTCTTCAAACTAAAAAAATAGACATTTTATGCTGAAAAGCGTTATATTACAGGTATTTTTGCTGAAGTTCATAGTTTGTTGTCATCAGCTGATTAAGAGAAACTATAAACTTTCTTAGTTTAAATATGAGTACTAATGAAACTCAGCACTTCTGTGCTGACATGAATTATTATTGATATGGTCAGAATTGTAAATTAACTGTTTAAAACATTTGAATTTTTGAAATACTAAGGCTTTTTATCTTAGAAATACATTACCTTACCTGTATTTGGCAAGACTTTTAGGAATTTTTGGTCCTCAATGTTCTACAACTTCGAACTTTATTTGGCCTTTTTAACATTTGTTTTATTCGGGCATCACTAGTGAATCTTAGGTAAATGAAACGCGCGTCTGGCGCAAATATTAAATTTCAATCCTGTATTTATGATGAGTTTATTGGCAGTCAATTAAAATATAATGTCATGAATTTAACATCAAAATGTGTAATCTTCCTAGATTTAAATAAGGGGAAAAGGAAATGTATATTGAAAACACGAATAGAAAAGAAAGTATCTAATATATATTTATCAGTATTCATAAAATGTAATATTAAGAAAAACCTATATTGTAATACAGAGTGAGTATAATATTTCAGACTGCAGAATAAACCCACATAGATTTTTTTTGAAATCATTATATATCAGAAACATTTGAAATACGTGATTGGTAATCCGAATTCATTTCGATCACCAGAGAAAACATTAAAAGATATTGATATTTTGTAAACGAAACTTTGGCCTGCCGTACAAAATTATAAGCCTGGTATATAAAGTCAACAGAAGTATACCGCTGTATCTTTGATGTTCTTTTTTTTTTTTTTAAATTATATGCAATGTTGAGATTGTTTAGTTTTTCTATCGTCATTTACATGAGACACAGAAATACTTTCCACAAAGTTTTAAATGTCAAAATCGCTTTCAAACAACTTTCTTAATAAATAACTAGAGGCTCTCAAGAGCCTGTGTCGCTCACCTGTTAATGTGTTTACTGATGTCGGCCATCTTTGTTGGTAGGCGGGGTCATTAGACACTCTTTTTAAAAATAGATACCCTAGTATTATGATTGTGGCCAAGTTTGTTTAATTTGGCCAAGTAGTTTTAGAAAAGATTTTTATACAAGTTACAAAAATGAGGAAAAGTTATTTAATATTGACTCTAAAGGGCAATAACTCCTTAGGGGGTCCTCTCACAATTTTGATCATGCTGACTTATTTGTAGATCTTACTTTGCTGAACATTATTGCTGTTTACAGTTTATCTCTATCTATAATAGTATTCAAGATAATAACCAAAAACTGCAAAATTTTCTTAAAATAACCAATTTAAGGGCAGCAACCCAACAACAGGTTGTCCGATTCGTCTGAAAATTTCAGGGCAGATAGATCTTCACCTGATTAACAATTTTACACCTTGTCAGATTTGCTCTAAATGCTTTGGTTTTTGAGTTATAAGCCAAAAACTGCATTTTACCCCTATGTTCTATTTTTAGCCATCGCGGCCATCTTGGTTGGTTTGACGGGTCACGCCACACATTTTGTAAACTAGATATGCCAAGGATGATTGTGGCCAAGTTTGGTAGAATTTGGCCCAGTAGTTTCAGAGGAGAAGATTTTTGTAAAAGTTTACGGACGCAGGACGACGGACGACGGACGCCAAGTGATGAGAAAAGCTCACTTGACCTTTCAGGTCAGGTGAGCTAATAATTAATCAAATGTACCAAGGGAGGGATCATTTTCAGATAAAATGACAAATATTTAATATAAAGGAGGAAGAAGAAAACTGAATTATGTGGAACTTCTTAAACTAGACAAATCCCAAGTTGTTTCTTATGAATGAGTCACAACCAATCGTCTTACTTCGTGTCATAAGTATTAATAACATAGGAAATATATATACGTAATGTACCATTCGTAATTGATCCATTTTAAAGTTTTACGTGAAATTTTAAAGGTTTTAATCTGGTTTGTTTTGTGATGATGGTCCCCTCCTTTTATTTTTAGTTTAAAATGATTTTTGCACATTTATAACATAAATTCTTATTTCAGTATTGTCAAAACCATAGTTCATTTACATCATTCAATTAGTTGGTAGTACCCAGAAAGTTGTATCTCATACAACCTACTTGGTTGGTATTACTGATATTCCACTAAACAACTATTTACTTTTGCATTCGCAATTACCTTTTCTGTAAAAGTATCTTTGCCTGCTTCCCTGAAACAATACAAGAATATATTATACCTTCTGATCGAAGTGCAACAAGTTCATGTTTTACTAAAGAAAAAAAAAAACACATTCACAACAGTTGAAATAAAAAAAAGATACATGTTAAAAGGGTTGGAGTGAACGTTTCAATCATCAAATGAATTAATGAATCCATTTATCAGATAATCGCTGCGAAAATGAAAAGGACGTCTTAATACAGTTTGAAAATCAATGAAATAATGTGTTTCAATCATTTCCGCCAGTTTAAAAAGTGATTTTCACAAAACTCCACATGCGAAAAAAAATCTGGCAAGTGCGCTCAATTACAATCTGATCGAAATGTGGAGTGAAATAAAATACGAGGTGGATAAAATACTTGCAGTATAAAGTACAGTGGTCAGTTCTTATATATGAAAATTGCAAGATATTCTGCGTTGACAATTTCGCCATTTGTATGATGATTGAATGCGTATGATTTTTCAAACTATCCATTGCATGAAACAGTTAATTTGAACTATGTTATTTTTTAGAGTATTGTTTTGTTGTTGCGTTGAACACCTTCCTTATACATCTATGAATAATTTGAAAAATCAATATTTCGTTATTGGGAACCCACAATATCGATTTCATCAAAAATAAATATGGAGCTTTCAATTAATCTGCACCTGTTATAAAAGTATCTTCTATTAAGTTCGTTGCCTATGAACACATGCAATACAACGAATCAACACTCTTCTTAAATACTGAACAAGCAAAATGCATCATAAAACTGTGAATTTATGAATAATAATCCACAACAATTAGCACTTAAAGAGGTTCTTACCGACTAGAGAACTGTATACACAAACTGAACATCTCGTCAGAGCTAAAAACGATTCTCGTGCCTTCTCTTGGAATGTTTTCTGATGTATCTGAAATGCAATATAATTCCAACGTCATTTACTTATTACATTTATGTATGCTGATCGATATCAGTTTTTTTCGTAAGGAGCTTAAGACAGGCTATATCACTTAAATACACATTACACATACTAATTTGGGGAAAATCATTACAATTAAAGAACCATGTCATGCAACATCAACTCTGAAGGAGATGGAACATTAAGAACATTAGGAATATTGATACATTAAATAAATAATGAAATTCATAAACAAATTCAGTAAATCCAGCTTTATATCGTGTTCATGCCGAAGGACTTGAACATGCTGCAAGTGTGATATAATGGTCATTGGTATTCCGCAATATAACGAACGGATATTCCGCTCAGTAATATAATAAACATATATTCCCCCTAGCAATATAATGAACCGGTATTACTCCCTGCAATAAAGTGGTATTTAAAAAGTGGAAACATGCAAAACATATCACAACACGCCTATCTTCAAATGCAATATCAGCACTATTGAGACCTTTACAGTTAAGTCAACAAAATAACCTCGTAAATAAGTGAAAGGTCTTGAAAAAAAAGGTTGTTAGAGTGCTCAAATTTCAAATGTGACGTCAAGGATACTCATCTTTCCATGACATTATTTATATAATAGTTCTTGAAAAACTGGTCATTATCGTGATATATGGACTGCCCACAGGACAGTGGTATTGACTAAGGCAGTCAATACCACTGCCCTACGGGCAGTCCATATATCACGATAATGACCAGTTTTTCAAGAACTATTATGTTTGTTTCATTGAGAAACCATGTTTTGGAAATTCTCATAAATTAAAAATGCCTACAGCGAACTCGAGTAGTTGTACGATTTCTATGGCAAAGAGTGAAGACCAGTCGTTGTAATACTGCCATTCATTTTAGTGCAATTTTTCAGTATATAAATACTTATCAATCAAGTTATCTTTAATTTTATAATTAACGAAAACATATAATAAACAATTCAACAACTTAAATATAATCATATATTAAAAACAGGAAAATGTTTTATAAAAGGTACATCTCGGTAAAAAGAGAAACCACCCCCACCGGTCATTTACAGAGAAATCACGCCCCCAACGGTCATTATCAGACGCAAACCACGCCCCAACGGTCATTATCAGACGGAAACCACGCCCCACCGGTCATTATCATGTAAAAGTTCGTTAACGACCGGTTTTCTGGTCCGTTTTTTTCTGTTAATGACCGATGGAATTTATTACTGAAGAATAATGAATGTCATGGGACCCCTTTTAATCCAATAAGAGAATCTTATTCTCAACCGATATGAAATGATAAAATGAATTATTAATTGATTTAACAATTTAAAAAATATTAATATCGATCAAATTACAGTTGGATCATAACAAAATGTATTTTAACCGTAGAAGCTTTTGATAAAACACCCGGACAAATATGTTACCAAAATTTTTTCCTGACCGCAGTCTCCATATCGAAATCTGAAATACTTAGTTTAATGCGTCTGTTTAATGAATATATGGCATTAACCACGTGGAACATTTATATATTTCAGTAGTTTACCACCCCAACCCCTCATTTGCTACTGCCATAAAACATGTTTTGGTACAAACCAATATAAGACATACACTAACAATGTCAATTCATTCATATCAAGGAATTGTATATTTAAATATTTTGTGCCATCTATTATTCTCTATATATGATATCAGAGAACTGTTTTCCAATTTTATTGAGTTAATTCTACAATACAAAAACTATATGATGGTATGCATAAAATCCGCTCAAGAAACTCCAGTGGTTAAGAAAAAACAACAACAAAAACAAACCAAACAAAAACAACTGAAAAAAATAAACCGGAAAGGGTTAAATTAAAGTAAAACGGCCTATCCCTTCTAATGTCAATATTGTCAGAGGAAGTTGCAAGATGTTATACGAGTTGTCGTTCTAAGCACACCCAACTCGTAGCTCAGGAAGTGAGTTTTCCCATAACGGTCAAACGTTACAACTCATCGCTGTCAAGCCGAGCCTAGATATGAAGTCACTTTGTTTATATGTACTTGAGAAATGTGTGACGAAATTACGTGTCAAATAGATTCTGAAAATGCACATAACATTAAGCAACTTATCAGAACAAATAAGAAGTTATTTAGTTTAGTAGTACTTATGTAAAGTGTGACACAATTATTTGTTGGACAGATATATTGACGAACAGAACGGACAAGGCAAATGTAACTCGGGAGACGTATTCATAAAAGTTGTTTCCGAATTCTTTATTCGAATTATATGTAAAATTGTACTACGGCGTTGTTGTAATTTTCCTATTATAAATACTGTGTATACTAAGGGAATTGTTAAATACTCCTAGAGTGTCAAATCCTTACATAATTTACGCAGTGGCAACAAAAAGGCAATATACAGACAGAAGTACCATTTGCAATGAAGTGTGCTTCACCACACGGTTAGAACCGGATGGTACTATCTAGGTCTATACATAATAGTGTTCCACCTGATAAGCCAACCATACGACGCTTTTTATATTTCAAGCATGACAATATTATGCAACGCTGAAGTTATAGATAATTTAAATAACGAACTTATTATTTTTTTCAAAACTTGAAAAACAAATGCTCAAAAATATAAAATGTTTCAATGAGAAAAAATACAACATTGCAAAAACACTCAACAAAAACAAGCACACCACCCACTACAGCAAATTCTTGTAGAAATCAAACAAAGTTTAATTTTGGACCGCAATTTGGACCAACTTGAAAACTGGGCATATAATCAAAAATCTAAATACAGATTTAGATTCAGCATATCAAAGAACCCCAAGGATTCAATTTTTGTTGATATCAAACAAAGTTTAATTTTGGACCACGATTTGGACCAACTTGAAAACTGGGCCCATAATAAAAATTATAAGTACATGTTTAGATTCAGCATATCAAAGAACCCTAGGATTCATTTTTTGTTGAAATCAAACAAAGCTTAATTTTGGACCACGATTTGGACCAACTTAAAAACTGGGCCCATAATAAAAAAATCTAAGTACATGTTTAGATTCAGCATATTAAAAAAACCCAAGAATTCAATTTTTGTTGAAATCAAACAAAGTTTAATTTTGGACCCCAATTTGGACCAACTTGAAAACTGGGCCAATAATCAGAAATCTATAATTTTCCTATTATAAATACTGTGTATACTAAGGGGATTGTTAAATACTCCTAGACTGTCAAATCCTTACATAATTTACGCAGTGGCAACAAAAGGCAATATACAGACAGAAGTACCATTTGCAATGAAGTGTGCTTCACCACACGGTTAGAACCGGATGGTACTCTCTAGGTCTATACATTATAGTGTTCCACCTGATAAGCCAACCATACGACGCTTTTTATATTTCAAGCATGACAATATTATGCAACGCTGAAGTTATAGATAATTTAAATCACGAACTTATTATTTTTTTCAAAACTTGAACAAATGCTCAAAAATATAAAATGTTTCAATGAGAAAAAATACAACATTGCAAAAACACTCAACAAAAACAAGCACATCACCCACTACAGCAAATTCTTGTTGAAATCAAACAAAGTTTAATTTTGGACCGCAATTTGGACCAACTTGAAAACTAGGCATATAATCAAAAATCTAAATACAGGTTTAGATTCAGCATATCAAAGAACCCCAAGGATTCAATTTTTGTTGATATCAAACAAAGTTTAATTTTGGACCACGATTTGGACCAACTTGAAAACTGGGCCCATGCTAAAAATTATAAGTACATGTTTAGATTCAGCATATCAAAGAACCCTAGGATTCATTTTTTGTTGAAATCAAACAAAGCTTAATTTTGGACCACGATTTGGACCAACTTAAAAACTGGGACAATAATAAAAAAATCTAAGTACATGTTTAGATTCAGCATATTAAAAAAAAACCCCAAGAATTCAATTTTTGTTGAAATCAAACAAAGTTTAATTTTGGACCCCAATTTGGACCAACTTGAAAACTGGGCCAATAATCAGAAATCTATAATTTTCCTATTGTAAATACTGTGTATACTAACATGACCATGACTAAGGGGATTGTTAAATACTCCTAGACTGTCAAATCCTTACATAATTTACGCAGTGGCAACAAAAGGCAATATACAGACAGAAGTACCATTTGCAATGAAGTGTGCTTCACCACACGGTTAGAACCGGATGGTACTCTCTAGGTCTATACATAATAGTGTTCCACCTGATAAGCCAACCATACGACGCTTTTTATATTTCAAGCATGACAATATTATGCAACGCTGAAGTTATTATTTAAACGAACTTATTATTTTTTTCAAAACTTGAAAAACAAATGCTCAAAAATATAAAATGTTTCAATGAGAAAAAATACAACATTGCAAAAACACTCAACAAAAACAAGCACATCACCCACTACAGCAAATTCTTGTTGAAATCAAACAAAGTTTAATTTTGGACCGCAATTTGGACCAACTTGAAAACTGGGCATATAATCAAAAATCTAAATACAGGTTTAGATTCAGCATATCAAAGAACCCCAAGAATTCAATTTTTGTTGATATCAAACAAAGTTTAATTTTGGACCACGATTTGGTCCAACTTGAAAACTGGGCCCATAATAAAAATAATAAGTACATGTTTAGATTCAGCATATCAAAGAACCCTAGGATTCATTTTTTGTTGAAATCAAACAAAGCTTAATTTTGGACAACGATTTGGACCAACTTAAAAACTGGGCCCATAATAAAAAAATCTAAGTACATGTTTAGATTCAGCATATCAAAAAACCTCAAGAATTCAATTTTTGTTAAAATTAAACTTAGTTTAATTTTGGACCCTTGGACCTTAATGTAGACCAATTTGAAAATTGGACCAAAAATTAAGAATTACATACACAGTTAGATTCGGCATATCAAAGAACCCAAATTATTCAATTTTTGATGAATTCAAACAAAGTTTAATTTTGGACCTTTTGGGCCACTTATTCCTAAGCTGTTGTGACCAAAACTCCAAAAATCAATCCCAACCTTCCTTTTATGGTCATAAACCTTGTGTTTAAATTTCATAGATTTTTATTTACTTATTCTTAAGCTGTGGTGCGAAAACCAAGAAAAATGCTTATTTTGGCCCTTTGTTGGCCCCTAATTCCTAAACTGTTGGGACCTCAACTCCCAAAATCAATCCCAACCTTTCTTTTGTGTTCATAAACCGTGTGTCAAAATTTCATAGATTTCTATTTACTTAAACGAAAGTTATAGTGCAAAAACCAAGAAAATGCTTATTTGGGCCCTTTTTGGCCCTAATTCCCAAACTGTTGGGACCAAAACTACCAAAATCAATCCCAACCTTCCTTATATGGTCATAAACCTTGTGTTTAAATTTCATAGATTTCTATTCACTTATACTAAAGTTACAGTGCGAAAACGAAAAGTCTTCGGACGCCGACGACGACTACGGACGACGACGATGCCAACGTGATACCAATATACGACCAAAAAATTTTCAATTTTTGCAGTCGTATAAAAACAAAATTAAAAACTTACTTCTCATAAACATAAAAAAAAAAGAAGAGAAATAAAGATAAATCAACTCTTTCCCAAAAGTAACAAAAAAATAAAAAAGGAGGAAAAGAGAGCAAACTAAGGGATAAAGAAAGAAGAAGTAATTTAAGATCGTTGCTAAAAATAAAATAAACATAAAAAAAAGAAGAGAAATAAAGATAAATCAACTCTTTCCCAAAAGTAACCAAAAAATAAAAAAGAAGAAAAAGAAAGAAAACTAAGGGATAAAGAAAGAAGAAGTAATTTAAGATCGTTGCTAAAAATAAAATAAACATAAAAAAGAAGAGAAATAAAGATAAATCAACTCTTTCCCAAAAGTAACCAAAAAATAAAAAAGAAGAAAAAGAAAGCAAACTATGGGATAAAGAAAGAAAAAGTAATTTAAGATCGTTGTTAAAAATAAAATGTTTATCACGGCTCATTACTACGATAATGAAAATACATTGAAATAATAATCAACGATTTCGATTGCCAAAGACGTCTAGTAATTAGTAATACTCTGTTCACAAAGATATTCCTTTCTTTTGATCAGAAGAGGACACTAATCAGATCTTTAATTTCAATATCCCTTAGGAGCAACTGACAAACAAATATTACATTTAATGAACTGCAAATGAATTTGATTATTTCGCTCTTAGCATCCGTCCTGTGTTCTTCTTTTATTCGAGTGAAACGAAAGACAAAATCCGTGACTTGATGAATCAAATATAAAACTTGTGTTAGGAGTACATTGGCGACTGAAAGCTTATACGTGTTATCTCTGATAAATCTTTAAAGGCTTTGCACAATTCTAATAACCCCATACGTACATAGTTTTGTACTTGCTGGTTTTGTTTTAAGTTCAGTTGGCTTCTTGATTTTCTTAATGAAAAAAACCAGTCATTACTTAGCATAGTAGGCGTCCTGTAAATAGTTACCAGAGGTACCAGGATTATAATTTAGTACGCCAGACGCGCGTTTCGTCTACAAAAGACTCATCAGTGACGCTCATTTCAAAATAATGCGACTCTCAGCCGCTTCTCAGCTAGGAATTTAGAAACTAGAATTGTTTATTTCGTTGAAAATGCTTCCGAGTTCTTGCAGTTACGGTATATACTTATATACAGGGTGATTTTTTTAAAACGTTTTCTGTAAATTGCAAATTACAGTAATTTATACATTGATGCACTGTAACTAAAAATCCATTGAACCTTTATCGTTACATTTATACTTAGTTCTTTAATGCTGTTCTGTTTTTTTTTGTTTTTTTTTTATCTATTTAAAGGATAAAAATTCGATAAAAGAGAACACAATTTACTTTAAACACATGTATTTATCAAAGTTGTACACAGTCAGGATTATACTTCGTCAAAATTATCTCCCCATCACGCCAGTTCATTTTCACAATAGTAGAAATGGAAGCCATTGTAGGGATGACGCGCTACCAATTTTGCTCTTGGAAACTGATAAATTTATCCACATTGCACCATTACGATCCTTATATGTCAGTTGTATTTTAAAAGACAAATGTATCAAATAGCTAATGAGCATCAGGTAATGATCTTGTCTGCATTGATTCAACATAAAACTATTGTTTGATCGGTTGTCAGGTGGAATTTTCGAAAATTCATAAACATTTAAAAAATTCTAATTAAATATTTCGTGGAAGGGCAGACTATATTTGTTTAGTGATTGAAGACTATAAACCCTAGTTATCACAGACAAAAACATATAATTTGTCGAAGATATGCATTTTCATCATCCAACTTGAAAGACTGTCGTCAAGTACTTTCAGTAAAAAAATAGCTATTCGAACACACCAACTCTGTTTTTGTGATTCATTAGATAGGTAATTCACTTGACCCATATATTTCATCTTTTAGAACTGTGATTTTTTTATTTTATAAAGTCAACCTGTAGCTTTGATATATAAAAATGATAGAATCTGAAGCGAGACGATGATGAAATATTCTTGCTTTGTAGGATATCAAGACAAAATATTCAACTCAAACACGCCTTAACATAAAAAGGTGCACTCGATTGTCTCTTTTCGATACTATTTTTACCCAATTTTTGGAATTTTTTCTTGAGTCACATAATTGAAGGGCAGACACGAAAATTACTGAACTATAGATTGATATGTTTTCCATCCGTGGTAAAAAAAAAATTTTAAATCGGAGGACATGCATTTTCTACATCCAACTTGAAAGATACCCATGTCGTCGACTTGATATCTAATTGTTCTGCTTAACTATGTACTAGATAAATTGAAAACTTATGCAAATGGTGTTTTTAAAATAAAACATCGTAATTGAGAAGAAAATTGTAATTTTGTTTGTTTCTATAAACTTTTAAAATGTTTGTCACTATAGTACACATTTATCGCCTTCTCTAACAAAGAGCTTCGATTCTTTTGTTCTATTTCAACCGGGTTTCCGACTGTACTAGTATACAAATCCTTGGATCTAGCGTGTCCTTTTTATTCAAAGGATAATCTCTGACTACTGCACAGATTATATTGACCGAGTTCTCCTTTACACTAATCAATGTTCCCATGAAGCAAAATATTTCCGACATCTCGCAGGAAATAGAAGTGAAAGATTACACCAAAATAAATTGCAAACATACATGTACTTTTGGGGATAATTAATTTGCAGAAAGTTCAGTTAAGATTTCAAAAGTCGAAAGAAGTACTATTAAGTAAACTAGCTACTGCAAAAAAGAAAGAAAAAAGTTTATCAGACAGTGACATAGAGGTGTCCTATACTTCCTGATCGTGACCGTGACAAAGAGGGGTTCTCGACTTACCATTTCCGGTTCTATTTTTTATATTGTCATAGAATTCTCTCCGACGTCTCATCTCCTCTGTAATAAAAACATCATACTAAATGAATTATGCGTACTTGAAAAGTTTTCAACATAGCTGTTTCCAGTCTTTTTTTTGTGTTAATCAATTATATTATACGATTATTTTTTCATTGGTGTATTTTTCGTAAATAAATTTTTGTTAATTTAAAACTTAACAATCTATTGAAAGTAACCATTTCCAAAACTAGTAATTATTGCTGCAAAATGCAATATCTTAAAATATGGACCCTTTTTTTTTTTTAATACCGACCTTTAAATAAACCAGGGACTGTTTTATATACAATATCCTGCAGCGTGTTGTCTGGTCTGAAAAATGAACAGGCAACAGAAATCAACTACAATGCATAACAGTCTTTCTGAAGTTAAAAAGGTTCACCTATCATATTATAGCTTATGTCAAGCTTTCTATCAGGCAATCCTTGTAAAATGTAACTAATATAGAAAATTATTGAAAACTCATTTCAGAACGCAACGTATACATGTAAAAATTTCCGATTTTTAAAGTTAAATATGTGAATCCTTTTTCTTTTTCAAAAGTAAAATCAATTCGTTCTTCGACTTCACTGCGCATATGCTAGTCAGAGCCACGAGTGTCAATCAATCTTTAATATGTATATCTAATTTAACCTTTAAGTAAATAGTAAATAAAGCTACATTTTCTAAATGTTTTTCTAAAAAAAAATATCGTAAGAAATACCTGATGTGTTCCAGTGGTCGTTTCTTGTGCACCAGCACTTCACACACAGGACAGTAATTACTTGTATGTAGATAGTGTATTATGCAAGTGCGACAAACTGAAAAATATAGACAAAGTACATGTATCAATTATGAGGTATACTACACTCACTTTAGATCTCACGCATTTCGTAAAACTGTGAAACTCTATCAGAGTACCTTATTGCGTCTCTTAAAGGGCCTTTAATGATATAGAACATGATACATAAGTACAGGTTTATATATGTTCTCTTTACATTTAGGATTTGGAATATTTCATTTTGGATGTTGAGTCCAAGGGATGAATAAAGTACACGAATTTGGAAACGTGGATGTATAAATACCTGTTGCTAGGCAAACATTTTAAATGGTCCCATTGCACACCCTTTATTTTAAGTGACTTTTGAAAGTTCCAACTATTAATTAAGACCGACCCACTATGCATACATCTACAGTATTTTGTCTCTAACAGTTAGGCTCATTGGAAATCACTACACATCTTATTTGGATATGAAACATTTGCAACTGAACATTAATCATTTATTGTGCGTGCTACGGAAATTTCGATAAGCACCTTAAAGGAATTTGTAATATTAATTATTATCATCCTTCCTGTATAGAATGAGTATCGGTAGTTGCTAGGCATTGCTATCCGTTTAAAGTAAGCAAACCATTTTCTAGATCATTTTCCTTATTGGACTACGGATATGAAATATTATGATTAATCTCAAAGGATATTCGAGTCAGGAATTGTGTTTGAATGTCAAATGCCCTTAAATCAACATGATCATACTTGATATCTATAATGGCATAGATTTTCAAATGCATAATACTTTTAGTCCTTTTATAAATCATATTGTATTGTTTTGAGTGTATATATGTCACCCTGTCCACCAAGGGCCCTTAATACACAATATTCTAAGATATAAGAAGATGTAGTATGCATGTAACAACCTTCCATCCAAGCCACAATTCGTAAAAGAAAAGAAAAACCATTATAGTTCAAAGTACTTTTAAATATTTTTATATTTATAAAGTTGATCAGATCAACTTTGTACAATATTACCATGTTATATGTATATTTGATAAGATAGTTCCAGATACTGAAACTTTTGTCGAAATATTTGTACCTAGTTTATTATCTATCAGCACATTTGTTTACATATATCGCGTTAACTAAATACTTTAATAGATTTTATTACACCAAAGGCGACGAGTCTGACAGTTTAACACGTTGTTTATTATTTCCGAAAAATTGTTTCAGTGAACTGTAAATACTGATCTGCTTGCTATTTCATTGTTTCGAATGTTTTATAGTACCACAGGCGGTTAAACGCTTGAAATCATCTGGGGATATGCAGTTCCCTAATAAATCCATGAAGTCATGTTTAGCCATGAATTAAGGCATGGACCACCGAAGACAATTGTTACTTACATTAGACTAGAAATATAAGTGAACTTTATTGATTATTGATTCTCTTTATGTCCGCAGTAACCAGTGATGGACTGCTGTTTGTTTAATGCAATATATCAAATAATTTCCATGGAGTTTTAATGTCATATTTCTTTTAAGTCGGCCTATATGTGTACCCTTACAGTATGTTTACAAATACAAAACACGTTTGACAGCTGGGAGGATGAAAATTCTGAATGAAAGCAATAAAAGCATGCACAATTGATACAACATCGATATATAAATATGCATATAAAATCATTGTACTCACAGGAATGTAAACATTCTACAATTGATGTTGCGTCTATCAGATATCCTCCACATAATACACATATCAGATGTGCGTTTAATTCAGCTAATTTTAACTTGCTTCCCTCCATCCTATCACGTCTGTATCTAAATGTTTACATTTTACGAGCTAATTGCCTAAAATAAAATAAGCAATTGCAAAATAATGAAATATCAATCATACTACTGCATGTGATTACGATTTCCAGTATGCTTAAGTTGTATTGATTCCTTAAAGAAAATGGCGGAATCTACAGGAATATAACTTGGCGGGAAAGCACATTCTATAATTCTATAATATCCATGAGTTCAGCAGTTGGCGTGTCATGTCCAAAACGTAGCTAATCACAGCAGAACTGACCATTAGTGAGATATATTGATAAGATAACTGCGGTCATTTCATTGAAATCAACAGAACCATCACGATGCATTCGGCTTGTTAATCGAACATAAATTATAAACTAATAAATAAAATATGACAAATTTCAAGAAATCTGAGTGATAAGATATAAAATCAAGCTTTCCATTCATAGAATATTAAAGCAAAAAACATTAAGTGCAGAAGTGTCAAAAAATACTTACCATATCAAAATACATAAATAACTATAATAACTAATAAAGTATATAAATAATACTTTGAAATGAACCACCATGCATTAAATTAGACGTTCATAATGTTTTTAAGTACAAACAAAGTTTTGAAGTATAATACACAATTTTTTGAAGTATAATTTAGTATAAAAGTTTTATAATTATAAAATGTCTTTATACTGTTAACTTATAATATGTTAAATTACCTTGACAAAGGAAGGTTACTTTAGTTTCCTTTGAAAAATATTACACAAAGCTGAAATTTTGCCAAAAATCTAAGTCAGACAAGTACGTTAAACTTGGGATAGAGAAGACAAATAAACAAAACAATGCTTTAAACACGTCAAACCTTTTTTATCACTTCTACTCAATAACTTTTAACACCAGTTTGATGATAATGTGTATCCGATTTACACCATAATTACATTAAAAAAATATACCGTAAACTTATTCATAGTAGCGATATTATCGGGTCGTCTTTTGTGACGTATTAAATGATACTGGTACAAGGTTATGTACCGGATAACTTATTTGACAATGACATTTCTAAAAGTAATGGTTGATAGTATATCAGTATGCTTAATAAAGTGGCCACCTTATGTACTATATTAAAACAAACTATAACTTACACACTA
Source organism: Mytilus edulis (assembly GCF_963676685.1). Lineage (NCBI taxonomy): Eukaryota > Metazoa > Mollusca > Bivalvia > Mytilida > Mytilidae > Mytilus > Mytilus edulis. The sequence continues at coordinate 91,234,205 of NC_092345.1, read as the reverse complement.
TATAACAAAATTAATCGATCATAAATGTGTAAGTTATACATTTCATCGAAACTTTTAATCTTTTACAGAGGTCAGTTAATATGTATGTTATAAATTGAAACCCTTGAAAAAAAACGAAAAAAACGAAAAAACTTGAAGGGCAAAACATATACAATAATAAACCAAAAACCCTAAAAACAACCTGCTTAAATACTAAAAAAGATGAAAAGAAAAAGAAAACAAATCAATAAACAAAACAAACAAAACAAATGAACAAAAGAAAGAAACAGAATTTAACATACACTAAACACAAAAGAAAGAAAACTGATAGATTAAAAACAAAATCACAATACTTAATGGTTAAACTTTTTCGATCTTCATCTAATCTTAATATTATATAGTCCACGGTTCGGTTACCATTCATAAGTCATTGCCGAATAAATTGCATCTTAACTTTTATTTCAATGTTCGGTGAAGAAGTTTGTTTTTGTCAGTGATTAATAACAATTTCATAACGAATGGATCCGTCGACCAAATACTACTCTTAAACTAAACAAATCAAACTGAAACAAAATGTACGATTGAAAAAGATAATTTTGTTTAAATAGACATAATACCTGTAATAATATTGCATAATTCAGTATTTAATAACACGTTTTACGTGTAAAATGACAACAAAAATCAATCATTAAAACGATTGCAATTGAAATAAAATAACTTTTATCGAAATAGAATAACTTTTATTCCCATATATAACTACGTAAAAGTTTAATGAAGCTGCTAATCCTCAATTTACATATTATTAAATCTAGTTTTATTGAGAGAATATCATTTCGCTATGGCCGTTGGAAATAAATTAAGAGTATAAATTGAAATTGGAGCTCGTTTATGAACTTTTCACACGGTATACCATACATGTTTAACTCAATCCGTCATAATGTTTAAACATGGCAAAATAACTTGTTCATCATCAATCTTTATCGAATTAGAACATGGAATTTTTAAGTTATTCTTGTATAAATCGAAACAATTTATTGGTTATTAGAACACATCGTTATTTTGAATTCCCTATAAAAACTAACGTATAAACAGTGAAGTGTTTGTTGTTCTATGACCAAATAGTTTACTTAATTAAGAGTCGATGTACTTAACTCGTAAAGTAATAAATATTTTAAGATATTAGTAATTAAAATAGATTATATAAGTACGCCACTCTTATCTGAGTGAAAGTATGCAGTACACATTTCCTCTGACGTAATAACTATCGGATGTATTTGTGCACGAATCATTAATTTTACATTAAATAATAACAACTTTTAAATATCTGTATAAAATTATATAAAATGATCAAATCAAGTGTAAAAATTTATAACATTTAACATCGTGTTAGAATTTGCATCTAAATATGTCACACGTGATAAAAAAAATGTCGTAAAATGTAATTACTAAAACAAGCAAATTAGAGAGAGAAAAATGCATTCAACGGCAATTAATAAGTATATTGAAAATGTTAAAGGTCATCTTGTTTATTAAACGGCTCATGCCTTTACTAAATTTTAAAAACTGTTTCATGAACCCAAAACTGTACCAGCACGAAAATAAATCGCTTAAAAACTGAGCAAATATTTACCGAGAACATTAAACATAAACAATTTTAGTTACATAGACAAATATATGTCTAAAGTCACTGATTTACTAAAGATATATAAAACTACAACTATAATGTTATTATTTAAATTCTGTAATGCATGATTCAGTTGATGTAATACTAACTGCAAAATTCAGGACGCTCTGCAACAAATACTACTCATTACAATAATTTAATAAAAGTTGAAAAATTGTGCATGTTTTGTTGCTTTTTCAATAGCGCTGGTACCAATTCAATTACCTGAATAACAAAATGCAGGTGTAACACTTTTTCGTTAAAGATAATGAGCAACATGCTGTGCCGTAAGCGTAACTTTAACGCTTCTGCAAACCCTGCAACATATGGTTTCTAAACAACAATGCTTCACCTGTAAATACTTATACTATTTCAATACTTTTTTATTATTTGTAAAGAACAGTGTGCAGATTAATTAACATGCCAAGTTTAAAACCATCGTCTGCACAAATGCACTTTTGTGTAAATTTATCGAACTACCGCCTAACTTGTGCCGCCATCTTTCGCTACGTATGCGGCCAATGTAGTCAATCAATACGGTTTAGATAAAAATGGTGATATGACTATAAATCTAAGTTAATAAATCATACAGACGAATAATCAGAAGATTTACCTACCTCCATTTAAACTTTTGTGGTCACTGTGGTAAATAAAACCACACACATAACCGCCGTCAATAAATTGGGTCGATACACATGTCACATGACCTAGAACTGTTGTGTATTCAGTTTATCCTGGTATTGTATGCAAATACACATTTTATGGACAAGTAACATGAAATTGAATGGTTTCGTATCTTCTATAATTTCCAAATTTTGAAAGAACCTAGACTGGCAGCAGCAAAACAAAATACAAACGCCATAAACATCAAAATCTAAAACTCAAATTAACATAAATTAATTAATTTTCTTTTTTAAATTTATAATCTACATAAATATACGCTTTTTTCAATTACGCAGAAAACATTTTCAAAAGTTAAAATAAAAGTAATTAAAAAAATATATTGCGAAAGTGCCTTTTTATTTCGTTCGACACTTCACTTTTCACAAAATTAAAACTTTAACTAGAATAGTTTGTTTTTATAACAAGACCGTAATTTTTCTGGACAAATTTACCCAGCAAGTACTCTTTCCACCTTTTCTTCCATCTGTTATGGTAATAAAAGATATATATGTGATATTACAGCTCTATATTCTATATGTTCGTCCATATTTCATTTAAAACCACAAGTTCGAAAACAAATTTATATAATTATATTTGTTATATTAAAATTCTGTCTTTGGCAATTAATCATTACTATAACAAAAATTTATGAATTGCCAAAGTCAGAATTTCGATATAATATATACGAAGGAAAAAGTCGTATTTATAAATATTTGTTTTCATTTGCTTTCGCATATTTTATTTTTATGTGTTGCATGTATGCATTTGAAACAGAGATTTAAAAAGATTAAAGGATAAAACTGCAAACTGATCAGAATACATTGCATGCATGCATATACTTATGAAAGTATTTTGTATAAATAAATACTATTTTTTTCTTTGTTTTGTTTATGTTAGATTTGTTCCAACTAAATTCACGCACAGCACAGAGATAAGTTAGTTGAATAAGAATCATGGACAAAACAAGGCCTACATTTATTTTTCCCAACTTCGTTAACAAAAAAAAGGCAATGCCGAGACTTTAGTATAGAAATCGTTACATTGTTGGTTTTATTTGTTTAAGTATACCTGTTGTTATTGGATGACAAAGAAACTTTAAACACATCTACACACATTGTGTACAAATGTCTATGGTACCGTCGTGTAAGGCAGCATTTTTTTTTATAATTTGTTCATATTAAACCGTAAATACCATATAACAACCAAGTATATTAACAGCGATTAAATAGATAACAAAATTTCGTATGTTATTTTAACACTTAACAGGAAATAGTACAATAATTTGCCCCGTATTATATATATATTTTATTTTAGGATAATTTCTGTGAGATGACAGTTTTATTTTCGTTGCTATGTTTAATTCAAACTGCATGATCTCCCTTTACACGTATCTTTTTATTTTATTTACCAGACGGTCAAATAAACTATACAAGTATAATGATCACAATTGCCGAATATTAATAGATATATAAATATACTTTTAATAGCATTTCATTAAATAGTCATATTTTATTATATTCAGGGATTGAAGAAGAATTATTTTTAATTCTATTTGAATATATCCATATTTTTATTTTACTTTGTTTACATGATAATTAATTGAATGGCGCATACTCATTTGTATTTTATTAATGTCCTGCATGTGTAATTTTGTATTACTTAATAAATGTTGAGTTTGATATATTATTCAATTTGAATTATTGGTTGAGTTTTCTTGTTTAAATTCATTATTTGCATCTTTATTTAATAGAATTTAAGTCCTGTACTTAAATTCAGTTATCACGGTGCGCTGTACTATTACATTGGTTGGTTATTAGTGAGTTTAGGAAAACTCAAATTTCATTGGTGGTTAGTGAACCATACAATTTGACGTCACGATCCTTTTTTAATTTGGGTCCAACAGGAGAGGCTGCTTAAATAACTTATCAGAGGAAAATTTTATTTAAAATCCCTCCCTCCTCCCGAAATGTATATTTATTGTAAATACAATGTATTAGAATAAGATACTGCCTGTGTTGTAATTTATAATTTCAGGTGATGTTTCAGTTGTCAATTGTTTGAACACCTATATGTATTTGGCCATTTGGACAGACAGGACCTGTGAAGAAGTCTGATCGAAGTTATCGAACCTTCCAACAAAGACTGAATTTATTAGGCCTGTGATTTGCATAATTCGCTGCATCAAAAAACATTTTGTTTTATGAATAGGATCATTTACTACAGATCTAGATGAACAATGTAAGGGTTTCGATCCATCACCTGTGTTCCCACGGTGATTTCCAAATTGTTTTAATCCTATCTTCAGTTACCATTATCTGTGGTAGTAATTTATATATATATATATATGACAGTACGGTTGCCATAATCAGCAATATGCGGGTAACCTCATTTTTCAGTTATATACAACATGTATAAATTATGAGAATATAATATTAAAGGCTGTGGCCAAATACTGCCAATTTGTTGTTTGGTCTTAATTAGCATCTGGGATAACAATTCAAGCACTGAGATATGATTATATTTGTTTGTATAATTTTGATTCAATTATGACATATGCTTAGCTAAGTAAATGCAGTAAATGCAACAGAAATGGTCTTCAATCGGTTTCTTTGACCATAAACCGTAGAGAGTACAATATTCCCAAATGTGCATGCATTTGGCTTTCCAAACTATTATCCGTTACGGACATACTAACGATTTACTACTAGTTTAACAGGCTTTTTATAACTACGAAATTGCATTCTATATTGTTTTTAATTTCTCAAAACAATCGATTAATTCTCTAAATAGACATTTAAAAAATAGAAAAAAAATCTGCTTTTAAATATTTGAAAGGTACATAACGAACTGATCCAAAAAGTACACAATTTTATTGGAATGTTTAAAGTTGATATATGCTTATTTAAATTATGCAATAGGTTGTCAAGTCATTCAGGTAAAACATAGGTAAATAATGTATAAATGATGTCATTATTTTAATGGATATGATAACAGTTGAACTGAAGGTTATCTACCTCTGTTTGTGAATATATATTAATGGGGAAAAGCGCAACAACTCTGGCATGCTATGTCATGAAAACCTTCATTTTAAACGAAAGAGTCCGTTATCATCTTGGTATTTTATGGTCACTTCCCAATTTTATCTAAGAAAAATACGTTCTATCCATTTTGGCCTACCTTAGGTCGAGACGTAAATTACATATATATCTGTGATTTGAAAAATCATAAAATGTAACAAGTAACGGGTGCCACATGTAGAGGAGGATCTGCTTACCCTTCCGGAGCACCTGAGATCACCCCAGTTTTTTGTGGGATTCGTGTTGTTCAGTCTTTAGTTTTCTATGTTGTTTCTTGTGTACTATTATTTGTATGTTTGTCTTTTTCATTTTTAGACACGGCGTTGTCAGTTTATTTTCGATTTATGAGTTTGGCTGTTCCTCTGGTATCTTTCGCCCCTCTTTTTGAAAACAATATTTAATTTCATTTCCAAATTTACATATTATAAATTTATCAATTTATTGTGATCATACGATAATAAATGTAACATTTGTTTAGTGTTTCATTAATAAAGGAAGACCAGCCAATATCTTGTGAAAAACTAAAACAAATACTGTTACAGATACTTTAAAAACAAAGGAAATGCGTTATAACTACCAATGACACACATATTCACAAGAGACCAAAGAATAAGGAATTAAAAGCTACGTGTCACTGTACGCATTTCAACAATGAAGAAATTTCACACCATACTATAAGCACTTTAATGTTTTTATCTTTAACTTAATCTGTTTGTGTTTTTATTTTATGAACTTCACAATAGTAAGGTTAGACTGAGTACACTTGGTTTCATGAATGTAGATTTAATATTCTAAAATAAGTCTAATGCTGATTGTTGAATTTGATACCAAGTCTTTGCACGATGAAATCTCACTATAATTCTTAAATGGTGCCAAATTGTTGCATAATGCAATTAAAGTTTAACTTGAATAAATTGCATAAAACTCTATAGTCTTCACAACTGCGAATAAAAGTGAAGAGGGACAAGGAGATATTTAGTAAAAAATATAACAAACTTGAGAAAACAAGAGGTCGTAAAGAGCACGTATACACATTGGTGTTAAAGTTCGATCCTGAAGTGTTCATATGAGTTATCCAGTTTTGAATTGGATTGTTTGTTCATGACTATTTGTTAACTTTTATACTTTACCATCTTAAAATATCATAAACATGTTATTTGTCGTCGTTTTAATTTTGTATATATTTAAAAATCACAACAAGTCATATTGTCAAAAACGCTTTATGTGTCTCTGAAATAAACTTTTGTTGTTGATTTCAAATTGATCAGTTTGCGATTAAAGACATGTTGGTTTTAATAGTAAGATACGACAGATATAGCTAGATAGATGTAAATTAAAAGGCTGAATTTCTTTTTATATACTTGCAAACTTCGACAAAATCTGATTCTTACCGAAATATTGACTAAAGTATTGAATGCTACAGATAATATTTTTTTCATGTTACAAAGTTACCAAGTTAATAAATACGATTACGTAGTAATCCTAGAGAAAGCAGAATATATATCAGATGAACGACGGGTCGCCGATGAAATAAAACCTTTATTTATATCGTACTTTTATAATATTCAACCAAAACTGAAATGACGATAATACAACCCTTATCAGGCACATGTAAATAGCTTTACATAAAACAATTGAATACGTCTAGTTTAAAATATAAGATGGACTGGTTCAATCCCAAGTCTATTTTAAAACTTGAACTTTGGAAATCGTAGCGAGATTATACAAAATTAAAATTTCATAAACCCACTTATTTTCTTTGATCAATTATTAATGAAATTGAAACAGTCAAATAAAAAGTCGATTTTAGCAGCAAGTTTGGTTAAGTTTTGTCAAAATAGTTAAAGTAACATTAGTTCTGGAACATTTTAACATGCTTTCCATAGATACTTTTTATGTGATTATCTCCCTTTATCAAACACAACGCATGATTGCTCGCTTGAGAACTTTGGATCAATTTTTGTCGTCTTATTGTCCACACACTGTAAGCTATGCTATATTTGTATTATTATGTATATTTTGATATGTACCGTTAGTTTTCATAATGATTTCTGTGACGATTTGAAGTTATTGCACTGAAAAACCATGCAAATATGATCAAATATCTGATTTTAATTATCTTACATTGTATCAGTTTCTGGGCATTTTAGCAAGTTAAATACATTTTATAGTAGTCCAATTCCCTTTTATGGAAGTATTTGGCCTGTATCGCCCTCTAAAACGTGTTTTTTTTTGCTTTGTAAAGTGTCCCTTTTTTCGGTTAAAATATTTCTATTGAACGCCATTTATGTCATAAATTTTTGTAAACGATTTTTTGACGTTGTATGGAAAATAGTATTTATGACTACATATGTGTTTGTAATATTACTTAGGTTGTTTTCATTTTGTCTTTTGAAGTTTTTACCTTTTGGTTTTTTTTACGCATGTTGGATTCAACGGGTTAAACTAACTGTCATCCCCGGGATATGACATAACATCATTTCTAATGAAGTATTCACTTACAAGTGAATAATTCGACCTCATCAAATCCGTATTCATGTGAACTTCAATTGAAACTCTTAGCTAGAGATGGGTCATTGGCGGATCCAGGGGGGGGGGGGGTCCGGGGGTTGTAACCCTCCTTTTGTTTGGCCGATCAATGCCTTTGAATGGGAGCATATAGCTGGAACCCCCCTTTTACTCTGGGTTGGGAACCCCCCCCTTTTTAAAATGGCTGGATCCGCCCCTGTGGGTTATGCATGATCTAGGCTGTTAAAAGAAAAGAATGTCAATATTGAAAGTGAAACAAGGATTAACCATTTGATTGGCTGATTCGATCTACAAAAACTCATTCATATACAGGTAAACACGATTATTAACGTATTGTTTTAATCTACTAGTATAATATGAGATAAAACAAACCCAGAAAACTCCAATTGCACGAGTTCGCTGTCTATTTGTATCAAAAATTATGTTTACAACGGATTATATAACCCGGAAGGTCACCGCAATGATTATTTAGATGGCCTCTAGACTAAAATACACACGAAATGCTGATACATAATTTCGAGTTTATGCATCGTGAATTATTTCTCTTTGGATATACGTTTCAGTATGTTATAAGTCGAATATGAGAATTTGAGTCAAATCGTTAAACTTGAATTTGACAGCTAGTGCCCCTTTAATATATATATATATGATATATGATGTCACCAATGACAACATAAGACTCAAAAGCACGTCTGCTGTCTCTACGAAATATTTTAGAAGGCTTGCCTCTGAACGTCTGAGTCCCCACTGGGATTTGGTGTATCACAAATTTTCTGTGTAGTATTTTGTTTAATGTTACCAGGCGCGTAGCTACGTTTACGTCAAAACGCCCGGGCGTACACTTGAATTTTGGTAAACAAAAAATTAATTTAAATAAATAAAAAAAAAAGTGGCTCTTGTAAATCTTTCTTCAGACAGTTACTGAATCAAATGGTACCGTGTAATATTTTTGTTCATTTTCTGTCAAAGTCTGAATCTACTGTGTACTTATTTTCCCTTGGTTTAACTTGAGCAGTTCATTATCTGCTGAGGTTCGATATGTGCATGTTTGAATTTTTATCGAGCCTGCAACATTATTTTGCGAAAGCGAGACATAGCGATCATAGATTTCGTTGGCGTCGTCACCATATAGGTTAAGTATGTGTTTCAAGATGTTTTTTTAATATCGTTGACTTTGTCAAACCTTCATGAAATTTTCAAAAGTTGGACAGGAGCTTTTTGTGATCAAAAGACATGAAATATCCAGAGCATAATGATGAAATAAAATTTTTAATTTTCCCGTATTTTACTGATAAAAAGGAATTTCTTTTAAAGTTAACAAGTAGATACAGTCTATGGTAAAAAGTTTGTTAAACATCAGTTACTTTGTCAAACCTTCATAGAATTTTATGAATATTTGGAAGAAGCTTTTTTATGATTAATGTTTGAAGTAAAATTTTAAAAGTTTTTTTTTTTCATTTTTCAGTTGACAGACGGACTTATCTTTTCGCAATTAACAGATGGTCTGGGAATATTATTTTTTACATGATAAATTTGAAAACCTTCAGAGATTTTCATAAAACATGGATAGAAGTCAATATTCCAAGTCAGGAAAAAATATCTTAAGAAAATGTTTGATTTTTTAAAACCTGATTTCTGTAATCCTTTTATACACATTTTAAAGTGACTGGTTTGGACATTTTCTTTTAACCAAATGACCATTAGATTCCAAATCAACACACTATGAATAAATTAGACTCTAAATTTTGTGGCTATTGATGAGGTTTTTATGACAGAAATGGTTTTTCTTTCTCCATAACTCGTTTGCTTAAGGGGGCTTCGCCCCCTCGAACCCGCTACCAGTGGATGCTTTAATCTGGACCCGATTGGGGACTTAAACTCCTCGCTATCTGATAGATATTATCGAGTACATGCAGTGTTAACTGTTTATTCCAGATTGATTGTAATTTGAATATATACATTTCACTTTGTACTTTGTTGGTTATTTTATTATTTTGATCTGATGTAAACGAAACGCGCGACTGGCGTATTAGATTATAAGCCTGGTACCTTTTATAACTGTTAGTATGTTATAAATCAAATATGAGAATTTGACGGAAATGGGTTAACATGAATTTGACGGTTAGTGCTCCTTAAATAGCTCTTACCGCAAATATTTATATTTATATACCCCCTCTCTGTAGAACCAGTTATGAGATTTTGAATTTCAGAATAGTTTGCTTCAATCACAATAAATGTTTGTGTTATCTACCTCAGGAATAGGTTACCTTAGCTGTATTTGGCAAAATGTTTAGGAATTTTTGGTGTTCAATGCTCTTCAACTTCGTACTTTATTTGGCCTTTAAACTTTTTTTAATTCGAGCGTCACTGATGAGTCTTTTGTATACGAAACGCGCGTCTGGCGTATATATAAATTTTTAATCCTGGTATCTATGATGAGTTTATTTAATTTATTTTTTACAGACACACGTGTGGTAAATATTTGGCGATTTCCCATAAAACTGGAGTTATCTCTATTGCAGAAAATCATTCTTTCCCTTATATTTCATTATTTGTGTATGTTTGTGAAAATAAGATATTCCATACTTATATTTCAATTATATCTCATTATATCTGAGAAATGTAAGTTGAATCAATAATATTTTCAAGTAAAAAATCTAGAAATGGAAAGTATTCACAAAATAATTCGAAATAAAGGAACATTTCAACGACATAGTTCTGATATATTGTCTAGTAAGCTTTACATTTGATCCATTCAGGTTTCATTAGCACCTCAGCGTTTTCAATTCTATAAAATTTGGCATCATGGATCTCTAAAAATTCATTAATTGTCGAAATGCGTATACGGTGCTTTAACATTGGAAGTTTAATTAATGTTATCATTTATAACATTTTCACAAGTTTTTATTTTGATATATGATAATAACAACTTGTACTTTGTAAGACACTGATACACTATCATGGTGCGTATTTTGCTTTACCTCGCAAGTTTGAATATTTAGAACATTACATTACATATGCTTTGATATACTATTTTCTCACGGTAATGTATATTTTTAATATCAAAAAGCTGCACTCAATTAAACAGCTTTTGTTTGTTAATTTAGATTTTTAATTGAGTGCAGATTCGAATTGTGGGTAAAGCTTCCATAACAGAATTTTTTTTTTAAAAAATCAACCTCCCGTAAATTCAAAAAGGGAAAGTCCATTAAACTGACAACAAACATTTGTACCAACACAACGAGTGGACAACAACTGTCATAATCCTCACTTGGTACTGGCAATTTTTCTCGAAGATAATGGTGGATGAGACATGGTTATTTAAGCTAGCTAAACGTCCCAGTTGTTTATATTTCCGTTAAATTTACATAATGAAGTGAGCAAACCAAACATACATAAAAGTTAATGTGACAATAATTGGGATGCATCTGCCAAGACTTACACACAACACAACTGACTTACACACAACACGACTGACTTACACACAACACAACTGCATGACTTACACACAACACAACTGCATGACTTACACACAACACAACTGCATGACTTACACACAACACAACTGACTTACACACAACACAACACAACTGACTTACACACAACACAACTGCATGACTTAAACAATTCAAACAAACATACAAATAAATCTTACCAAGACTCCAAAAATAGAAGAGGAAAAAAAACCAGGAGACGTTTATTTGTAGCATCGGTTTTCGCTCTGTGTATAATTCACTCGTTCTCTCTGTAAGCTGGCATGTTCCAAACGAATTTACTAGTTTAAACATCTGGAAACGATGATTACCTCATATTCAACGGTTAATAATAATAGATCTAAATGATGGGAAAATCGATCAGTAATTTTGTTATCATATCAACGTTAAATTATCTGTATAAATATAATTGGTATAGCGGATACGATGATATGAGTATAAATCTGAAATTATTAACGTTTACCTTTATTACACATGCCAAATGATGACAATGATAACGATGGTAGGAATATCCAAAACCTACGACGTAGAAGAAAACAAGAATAAAACGATTAGATACGAAAAAATCCTGCGGCCAGATGAAGATAGATATATAAGGTTTGTATTTTGCTCATTGTTGAGGACCATAAAGTTACGTTTGGTTGCTTACATCCTTGGACTTCGGTATATTGTTTTAATGGCGTCACACCACATCTTCTTATATTTCGGGTGAGTAATCAATAGTCTACATATAAGTATCAGTAGTCTTGGGTAAACATATTACTAGTCTTTGAAACAAAGGTGTAGAAAAAGATGTTAAAGTCTAAATTAAGGTTCAATGCAAAGGAAACAGAGAAGACCTGAACAGTTCACGATTAAGAAAGATTAATCGAATGTATATAAGATTTGAGGAATCCAAAATAAATAAAAATAAACAATAGATTGAAAATTTCTAATGATAATTGAAATGTCAATCCTATCAATCCTTATTTACAGATGACATCTTGGAGTCATTTACAGAAGAAACAGGAATGAAATAGTTAAAATTAAACTAACATTCGTTGAAAAATATCGGTAGGGACTAGGTATTTATATAAGCCCTAATTGCATCCTTTTGGTGTATGTAGTATTGTTGTATAGATATAAATTATATGGCCTAACTCAATAGCGATCGATCTTTTATAAAGTTTTTGGACAAATTTATAAACACTAATAGTAACTATGGTGATAATTTAGCTTTTCATGACAAAGAATTATTGATATATACAGCCAAACAAATCAAGAGTTCTATGCTTGTGTTTTAGACAAAATGTAAAACCTTTCGTTCCCAATGTTATTTGTTAATGGTGATTTTCGCCTGTTCTAGATTTTATAGAACCCAGCATATTCGATTTCCAGCTTGTTTGTAGTAACGTCTTAAATTTTATTGAACGTAATCTTAATATAAGTGGTAAATCATAAATGCCAAAAATACCATTATTTACGATAAATAAAAGCAACAGTAGTTAACCGCTGTTCAAAATTCATAAATCGATTGAGGAAAAACAAATCCGGATAACAAACTAAATCCGAGGAAAACACATCAACTATTAGAGCAAAACAACTGAACAGAAACATTGAAGTGCAGCAAAACAAAGGCCAACATACATTGACATGGGCTATTTGATAACAACTTCCATATTCCTGACTTGGTACATGACATTTAAAAAAAAAATGATGGTAAGTTGAACCTGAATTCATGGCTAGCCCAAAAGAGATGATTTTTCATTTCATATGGTTAATTACCCATTTTGAGATGATGACGTTCATTTGGCACCATTTAATGGTGTTTATATATCTTTACTTTTTCTATTCGCTCGTGTTTGTAACAGCGTATTTGATTACGAAATAAATCTTTTTAAAACAAAAAAACTTTTACACCAGGGTTATTGATATCAAAACATTTACTGAACATATATTTCAGAAATATAAATCAACATGCAGATATCGAATACGTTCAGGTTTACATCCAATCTTTTATGGTGCCAGAAATTTTATACGAAGCACAACATCGTCATTCACCTCTAAAGCTAACCAAACATTCAAAAAGACTTATTTAGTAGGGAATAGTTACGATACTGTTGTCGGTCATTAAAGGTGGCATATTTTGAAATTAATACTAATTTACTCATTTTGTATCGGAAATAAACACATTTATTATAAACCCAGTGGTTGGCATGATACGGGTTATGTTGTTCTCGTATATTTCATGATGGTACGATACAGATTGTACTTGATTTTCAAATGATGAAGACATAATCTTGCAATCAGTTTAATTGAGATCTGGAGCTATCATGTCCAGTAACTGCTAGTAGTCCTTTGTAAATAAATGTATCATTGTCATTTTGCTTATACAGTTTCTTCCGTTACCTATTCTGAAAAATCGAACTCGGACTCCATATTAGCTGAGTTTTACTGTGCGTATTACTGTTTGCTTATTTATTCTGTATTGACTAGAGGTATAATCGGTGGGCAAAGATTCACATTCACAAAGCTTGTTTGACCTATGTTAGTATTTTGTTTTAAATTTTAGTTCATTTATATCACTTGTATGGTTCGTTGTTTTCTGTGAGGTCCATTTTCACTAAACTGGTTCACATTGTGTGTCAAGCCACTTGAAGGCCTCCTCCGGATGTGTGATGTTTTCGCTATGTTGAAAACACATCAGAGGCCTTATGCTGTTTACTGCCCTTTCGTCTTGCTGTAACATATTAGACGATGGGGTATGAGTGCCAATGAAAAAACTCTTCATTCAAGAAACAATTTAAAAATGTAAACCATTAAAGGTCACAGTATGGACTTCAACACGTAGCCTTGACTCACAGCGAACAACAAGCTATACACAAGTTGTCTTTTTAACATTTTCCCCATTTCTATTCTCAATTTTAAGTGTTTATACAGAATAAAGTATACAAGTATTATTTACATAAATTGATGTTTCAATATTGATTCTGACTGCGTCATATTTATCAAATCATTTTTTGGAAGTGATAGATAAAATATTGAAAGCAATCCGATTATCATATATACTGTTCCGAAAACATTGACTAACATCTAATAATAACCAAATCAAAATGAATAATATATGATTGTTTATTATACTCCTATGCGTTTCCTCATCTACAATAAGGAGTGCATTTCAGAATTATACAAAATGTTCAAACCACAGCTTAAAACAGGTTTCCGACAGATTACGGAACTTTGGTACAGCATAATGTTTTTATGATAGTCCAGTCAAAGTTTTTTCGTTGTTTCTTTACATTGGTTACAATTTGTTTTTTATTAACTTCAAAACAAACAATATCCTATCAGCTTGAATCTAAAATAACAAAAACTTTTGAATGTAGGAGTCTTTAATTACCATTAAAGAAATTAAGAGTGAATATAAAGGTTGTTTAAACGTTTAAAACAGTCGAAAAGTCCTAGCATAAAGATGCTTGGCATTGTACATGGTACTAAAGTATTATTCATAATTGTAAAAGCATGGAACATGATAAAAACTGTTATAACGTTACATGTATCAATATTTGAAAGTTGTGAGGAGTATTTTGTTCTTTTAACTTGTGTCTTGTGTACTTTTATTTGTCTGTATGCCTTTTTATTTGTTAGTCATGGAGTGGTCAGTTAAATGTCTTTCTATGAGTTTGACTGTCCCTCTGGTATTTTTCGCCCCTCTTTTGTCACTAGACTTACATGACTTCTAGTCTCGGACTTACTGATTTCCAGTTACTTTTTGTGGTCATTTACTATTATCCACTGGTTTTATAATGGTTAACCATTACTTAGATCAATACTTAGTATTCATGATCGATTGCAGTGACTGCAGGGGAATCCTCTATAATAATCCATAGTAATCATGATCGCTGGAAGTGATCACGGGGGATCGTGTATAATCATCCTGCGGCAACAGCAGATATTTCTATGCATGTGTGTGTATGTGTGAACCTCTTGCAACACATTGTGTACAGTGTTTACTACATTTACACTTCATCGTAAAACGGGACTAAGCTAAGTTTTTTTTTTGTTCTGTTGATATGATCTCCATATATAAAAAAAAGAAGATGTGGTATGATTGTCAATGAGACAACTGTTCACAAGAGACCAAAATGACACAGACATTAACAACTATGGGTCACCGTACGGCCTTCAACAATGAGCAAAGCCCATACCGCAAAGTCAGCTATAAAAGGCCCCAATATGACAATGTAAAACAATTCAAACGAGAAAACTAACGGCCTTATTTGTATAAAAAATTAACGAAGAACAAATATGTAACACAAAAACAAACGACAACCACTGAATTACAGGCTACTGACTTGGGACAGGCACTTACATAAATAATGTGGCGGGGTTAAACATGTTAGCGGGATCCCAACCCTCTCCCTAACCTTTGACAATAGTATAACAGTACAACATAAGAGCAAACTATAAAAATCAGTTGAAAAAGGCTTAACTCATCAGATGGACAAAAATACAAGTGGACGTGGCCGGGTACTTGTAAATCCCGACAACAAAAATACACTAGGAACTTGTAATGATCCCTCCCATACAGCCATTCATATCTTGATACTTTTTTGATATCGTGTTCTTGTTGTGTTCATGAGTATAAGGAGTACTAAAAAATGTGTTTATATTTAATACATTTTCTTATTCATTTGTCAACTTGAACAGAATCTTGAATTAATTAATAAAGTCTGAAAGGAATTTCCACAATTTTGTTTCTGAATTAACAAAACTAGTGATATTCTTCAAGCGGTTGATTTTTTTTCTTTATTTTATTGATATATGAATAAAATTCTTTGATTAGGACATGTAAGTGCAGAGTGTTCTTTGTCACATGACTAGGATGTTCTATGCACGAAATAGATATAAGCCAATGCTTTACACAAACATATATTGTATCCTTATTAACGTCTTTGGATAAGACATCTTGTAACAAAACGCCTGTTTCGATGAGGTATTCGCTCATTTCACATCTAAATATTATGACAAAACCTTAAATATATAACAGACGAGTCTGTCTTATGTACACCCGACGGATGTTATTTTGTAAATTTATAGTATATATTTTGTTTTATATGAATTAAAGGGACTTCTAATGACTTCTCAATTCGTTGTATACTGAAATTGAAAAGTTGATCATGTGAAGAAAGTAGTGTTTTGATTTATACAAAGGAAGGAAATGGTGATATGAAATACATTTCATGATGAATGCCTTTGGCTTATCTCAAATATCATAGTAATTTAAATGAACAAATACATTGTTATATCATCGTCATAAATGTAACGTTTTACAAATATTGCTAAACTTGATACAGTGAAGCAAATCACTGTCTTGTTTTCAAACATAATACCTTGTGCAAATGCTTACTTGCAAAATTAGATTTTTGTGAAATCTCCATAAACAGTTTTAACTGCTGTAACTGCTTCATAGTATTCAGTCTGGCCAGACCTCAAGCTGTACCTAAGACGTCCTATCTTATTTTGTGTTGTCATTCTTCTACAACTTCTATTTAGTTCCTTTGAAGACAAAGGACGTGTTCGCTTTAGTGATGATGCACTTTTCGCGCGTTTAATTTCCTCTGCTTTCAATCGGTCTTTTGGACACAACGTACGATCTTCCTCATCAATCTTATTCGTTGGTATGTTATGTGTTGGTGTTGAAACTCTCGAAATAATTTTCTTTAATTGTGTCCTGGACTTAGGACGCCAGAATGCTGGTGCTTTCGGAAGTCCAATATTGCGTCCAACAAACAACTCCATAAACTTCTCCTCGAACCGTTCCGGCGGCTTGATCTGTTGTTCATGGTAACGTTTCTGTATATTTAAATCCTGATTGCCATCGTATTCCCGGAATTGTATTTTCACTGGATGTTCACTAGAAAGCATATGTTTAATATTTTTCTCTCTGGCTGTAAATGAAGACATAGCAAACGTCGCCATGTTTGAGACTATGCAGTATGTTAAAATATGTTTAACAGAAGCTATTGAATTTAATTAATACTCACATTCAACCTATTATATACATGCACTTAAATTTAGGGGGTGATAATATTTTAAATACCCAGTCATCATTGTCTAATTGTATGGAGGTTTAAGTAATTCTTTAATGTGGGAAATGTGTGACCTAGGTCTAAAATATTCAGATACAGATAAAGTGATAAAAATCTGAATTGATATCTTTTAATTAGTGTTTTGATTAAAATATTGAACCGTCAGAATACAATACAACATATGTCTGTAACTATATTTAAACTTATATAAGTACATGCAAATACAGATATTTATTGTACTATTGGTAACTGACCATTTCATGAACTGACTAATAAAATCTCTCCTTTTCACAATTATACAAAATCAAGCTTGCAGGCATATCTAGCATATTTGTCTTCAAGAAAAACAGTTCATTACCAGAGTGTCAATTTAGAAATTATGTCCGTTCAGTAATACAGTCTGCACATTGTTTTACCTACTTACCTTCACCTAGGAAATTGAAAATGTTCGTTTCTCTTTATTATTGAAATAATATACAAAACTTTAATTCAAAAACATAACAAAAGTATCATATGCAAATTATTTCCCTTGGTTGAACTCTAATTCATTTCGAAATGAGGAAAACATATTCTCTTGGTTTTTTAATAAAATATACACGACCAAGAATAAGAATCTAACAAAACGATAGAAATTATATTTACTTCCATTAAAATCGCCAAGCAGACAACACTAGAAATTGATGAAGGGGTGGAGGTGGATTCAGGCAAGTATATTTTACTAATACATTCACATATCTCTTCTTGATATTCAAAAATATCCATTTTATGTGAATTATAGAATACTCACCGATTTGTAAATTAATTTGAGGTGTAAAAGCGTAGTTCATTTTTTATGAAGTTTGGAAGCGCTTTATTTTAAAAATTTACGTACTGTCAACGCTTAAACAACCCTATGAAACTATTGAAATAAGCATTCAATACTTATAATTTTACTTTTTACTTTGATCATAGGAACACGACTACTATCAAGTTTTTGTGGAAACGTGTGTTATTATGTTTGTTTCAATTCCTGCAATTTATTTTGAAATGAAAAATGACGCGATATTGCTGTTGGCCAATCAAAATAACGTATACTAATAAAACATGCATCTAATGTAAGTTTTAAGGAATTAGGTCTTAACGTCTTCGGGTAACTTTAACATTATCTTGATTTAGCTTATCCTTTTATGTACTTTATGGTCATAAGCTTTGTCCCCCCTTCGCTATCGATATACTGTACTACACTGGTATTGTCGCATCTGACTAAAACCCAATTGCTAAAAAGGGTTAGGATTGATCATTTACACACTGATTACAAAGCAGTGAATTGTCTTCGGAAGGTGGTTCATTTTCTTCTTTAAAATCCATCACCAATAACATCATTACACCAAAAACAGTAACTAAACTTATATACACATGGTATTGACAACTGTACAAATCATCATTCTGAAATAAAACATATATACACAATGTATTTTATTCTAAAAATTTGTAGGTATCTAAATCCCTCAAATAAAACTTAACAAATGTGAATTCAGATGACCAATCTGCAGCATCCAAAATAGATTGAGTGGATGCCCCAATGTATAATGCTCATCTTGGAGCAATTACACGAGTGGAATGAGCATTAACTTAAATTTTTATCTGAATATGATTCGTTTATTGCTTGAACAATCCAACTTGCAATTTTAACTGTACCTACTGGTTTGTGAGGTTCTTTCATAGCAATAAAATAAAAAAGTTTGACTTTGTCTGTTAATTGAAACTTCTGTCTGATAACTTTAGTTCTTTCTAAATATACAGAAATGGACCTTTAAGGATCTAGTAAATGTCTATCTTTGAAATGTGATACATAAATTTTAAATCCAAAATGACTTTGTCTATCCTGTTTTACTAAACCATGTCTAATAAAAGTTATACCCTTATCTTGTATCTTCATTGACTCTTGATCAATCCTAAGACTCTGTAAATCACTGCACCTTCTGAATCACCCGGGTGGTTGCGATGAGAGTGATGTCAAACATACCTAATATATACATACTGTGTAAATTGTAGATAAAATTGAAATTGTTATGTTGCGGCCAAAACGGTTCTTGGGGTGAACACTAAATTAAAAAAAAAATCTGGAGGCCAGCGAGACGACTTAATTTGTTGAAAATGGGTATGAACGAATAGTGTTATATCTAACGCAGGGCAAGTTCATGTTGGTTTGTTTTAGAAAATATATTGATTTTTGAGTTTC
Organism: Mytilus edulis; assembly: GCF_963676685.1. NCBI lineage: Eukaryota > Metazoa > Mollusca > Bivalvia > Mytilida > Mytilidae > Mytilus > Mytilus edulis. The sequence continues at coordinate 91,214,508 of NC_092345.1, read as the reverse complement.
AGTTAATTTCATATATCTAGGTGAACGAAAAATCGAAGGTACAATACACAAATTGGTCAAATATACTATTAAAACATATGTATGTGACAAATCAACATGAGCTTGCCCTGCATTTCATGTAACAGTATTCGTCCATACCAATTTTAAGCAAATTAAGTCGTCTTGCAGTCATCCAGATTTTTTTGAAAATTAAGTGTTTGGGCACAATATTACAGTTTCAAGTTTATTTACAATTTATACAGTGTGTATATGTTAAGTATGATTAAATGAACAAATGTTACTATAGTTTAGGACTTTAAAAAAACACTGGCACAGTTTAGATGGTTATGAAGTGCCCTATATTTTGACTTTAGTGGAACATTAAACCACTGCCTACCAACATGGAATCAAATTGACAGTTGATATTGCCGGTTATCTTTCTTACTGCTTTATAAGAATTAAGCAACCACTTTTACAAAAACAAAAGAAGAAATATCTCAAATATGAAAAAATTTTGAAATGTTAAATAAAAATTTGTTTCAAGAAACAAGTTTTGTACAATTTAGAAAACAAATAAGCGCAAAACACCCTTTAAATTTACTTATAAATGTCTTGCAGTGCAATACTTCGACCTAATTGTGTGGTCTTTCATTATACCCTTATAAGTCGATTTGCTGATTATGTAACGAATTATGCAAGTGTTAGTTTAAATGTCAAAATATTAAACAAAAAATGTATAATATATTTTTTTATTTCCAAAACAGGCATATCAGAATCACTTCTGTCGGTAAAAATTTATTCGTGGTTAAACAAACTTCTAAAATTATACTTCATTCATCATGTTTTAAAAGTTGTTGTTTTGAGATATCAACTATCCAACCAACAAAAAATAATAAGATACCAACTTACAATTTAACTGAAAATAAATCGACGACCAATTCTGTTGTCTTTAATTTTAAATAATGAAAAACACTGACAACGAAGGATAACGTTTGCAATCATTTTATTTGTACGTTTCGCATGCATACAAACATAATGTTCAATAACCAATAAGGTGTAAAAAGTATTAACCAAAATACAGAACCGAAAAAAAAACCGTAACAAAATCAAACGTTACACTAACAACAAACGGACGAATGGAAAAACAACTCATACAATTTTCAGACGACAATAATGGACCAAAACCTGGTTGTATATCTAGCTACCCCGTCCCACAACCTTTTGTAAGCTAATAAAAATGTTTGAACTAAACAGGTGATAAAACTGAGAAAGGAAATGGGGATTGTGTCAAAGCGACAACAACCCGACCATAGAGCAGACAACAGCCGAAGGCCACCAATGGGTCTTCAATGTAGCGAGAATTCCCGCACCCGTAGGTGTCCTTCAGCTGGCCCCTAAACATATGTATACTAGTACAGTGATAATGAACGTCATACTAAACTCCGAATTATAACAAGAAACTAAAATTAAAAATCATACAAGACGAACAAAGGCCAGAGGCTCCTGACTTGGGACAGGCGCAAAATTGCGGCGGGGTTAAACATGTTTATGAGATCTCAAACCTCCCCCTATACCTCTAGCCAATGTAGAAAAGTAAACGCATAACAATACGCACATTAAAATTCAGTTTAAGAGAAGTCCGAGTTCGATGTCAAATAATGTAACAAAAGAAAATAAATAAAATGACAATTATACATAAATAACAACATACTACTAGCAGTTAACTGACATGCCAGCTCCAGACCTCAATTAAACTGATTGAAAGATTATGTCTTCATCATATGAATATCAGGCACAATCCCTCCCGTTAGGTGTTTAGTATCATACTATCATAAGATATATGAGAAGAACATAAACCGTGTCATGCCAATAACTGTTTAAAAAAAAAATGTGTTTAGTTCCGATGCAAAGACCACTCTCTAAATAATTCAAAATTGGATGACAATGCCTAGGGCATCTTTCTAATCGAACTTGAAATAAAGAATAAACCCGATACAGCTAATCTGTCTCTTATCTTGACTTGAATCTAGCAATTGATTTTGGGGTCGATTGAGATTATAATTTCATGCCAAAAGAGAGAATTTCATTTTCCTATTGTGACCTTACCATTTCAATGTAGCACCAGTATAAGGGGCATAGATCTACCAGTTGATACACTATTCCAAGGCTTGCGTTTCTCAAGGATGAGTTTCTCAATAGTGGGTTGCTACTCACAGGAAAGCTATCTAACTAAGAGTTCCAAGTTGTGAATTTGCAATCATCCCCTTGAAAACCTTACGGACATCATAACGAGTTGATTGAACGTTATTGGATATCTGTTTCACATATAAAAACTGATATGTTCCCACCAACGTATTCACAATCCTGTCCTCCTCCTCAAAATATATGACCTGCTGAATTACACGTATTCCTGGGTTTGTACTTTCATAAGCAATACGATGTCCGCCACATGTAGGGTAAGATCTGCCTACCCTTCCGGTGCACCTGGGGCCACCCCTAGTTTCTGGGGGTTCGTGTTGCTCAGTTTTACGTTTTCTTTTATGTGTTTATATACTGTAGTTTGTCTTTTGGTCCTTTTCTAGTATAGCCATTGCGTTGTAAGTAAATTTTCGACTTATGAGGTTGAATGTCCCATTGGTATCTCTCGTCTCTCTTATATCAATTTTTTGGATTTATGAAAATTCTTCTAAATGTTCTATGGAATGCTAACTATATCCGTTTTGTAATAATAAATTACATAAAATAGAAAACGAGGAATCATTTTCGGGGTAGTATTTGCTGTATATTATTAAATAAACTTATCATAGAAAGCAGAATTAAAGTTTGTATTTATGCCAGACGCGCGTTTCGTCTACAAAAAACTCATCGGTGACGCTGGAATCCAAAAAATTAAAAAGACACAAAACAAAAGAACAATGTTGAGCCGCATTGGGGACCAAAATTCTTAAAATTTCTGCAAAATACAGCTAGAGTAATCTATAACTGAGGTAGAAAAGCGCCTTAGTATTACATAAATTCAAATGTTCAAGGCATTGGTAAAAAGTGATGGATTTAAAAAAAAATAAATGATGTTAAATATTTGCCAAATTTTACACTACGTCTGTCATTTCAACACTTAAAACAATAGAGAAGAAGAAACACATTTCTATACACTTAGAGCAGAATGCCTGAACAGTTTTCGTCAGCCATTTACGCTAGACAAGAAGCGCCGAGACATGATTAATGTTTAATACAAGAAGATTTAAAGTATATGATAACCATTGAGACAACTATAATTAACCAAAGACCAATGACTAACATTTGATTATATAGTTGATAGTAAATGTATATAACATAACTTAAACCTTTATTGACATTAGTGTTCTAACTCTTATGTCGGTACTTATATTTTGGCATTGCACCAGGTCATTTAAAAAATTACTTTTGACGTATTTTTTTAAATCTGTTAAGAGATGTGCTAATAGAAAGTTTGGTCTGTGAGAATAAATTTTGTGCATGACTTGAAATTTGCTTTGAACTTTTAGTAAAAAGTAATATAGCAAAAATACAAAACTTCGAGGAAAATTAAAAACGAAAAGTCCTTTATCAAATGCCAATATCAAAATCTCCAACACATCAAACAAATGGAAAGCAACTGTCATATTCCTGACTTGGTAATTTATGACGTCTTTTCTTTCAGTCAGTTAAGAGATGTACTGATTGCATATTTAGTCGATGTCTGTACCAAATAAAGGCAACAATAGTATACCGCTATTCAATAGATATAAATCGATTCAGCGAAAACAAATCCGGTTCACAAACCAAAAGCGAAGGAAACAACCTTTAAGAATTAACTTTAACAACGAAACAACAAAAACACAATGTCAACTTTCAATCAGTACTTCTCTTTACAGATTTTAAGAAAAGACGCAATAAATATTTTAAACCATGACCTAATACTATGCCTTAATACAAAGTTAGGAATATGGCAGTTATAATCAGTTATAGTCCGTTTCTATGTATTGTTGTGGTTCTGTCGATTAAAACGTTTTGACTGAATTCGCATGGAGTAGACGTATGCATAGCAAGTGAAGTTGACTATGTCGATGTCCCTGTTCTCGGTCTTGTAATACCGTAATTGATTTAAATTGCTTTGCGTAATTAAAACGAATTTACTAGATTTCGACATCAGTGACCAACTATGTCCCCTTATTTTGCTTTAACTCAATGCATATATTTTGAATAATTTTGGCTAAAGGAATTTTACCTGTAAAATAAAAAGAACATTTATTTGTTAACCATGCAGGAGGATAAAATGTTTGAATGCCATAAAAACTCGCATAGTTCCAGTCTGTCATGTTTTTTTAACGATTGCCCACAAACTATTAAGTGCATATGAAGACACTACAACCTTCTCCGACATGATCTTCTATTTTCGAGCCTTGTTGTAGTTGTTCGCATCGTCGCGTGCATGGCGAAAAAAATATACCAGTTTTGATATGTTTCGTTGAATCTAGGAGGTTTCGGACCAACGACATTAAGCGTCCGAGGCCAGCTCGATAATATTACTTAAATGAGTTGATATATTGGATTAAAAGTATTTCAGGAATAAAAATAATGATAATAAGATGCAACAACTTTGCATAGGAGAGTTCGTTGAAAACAATGCATGTATGTGTTCTACAAAATAAGAAAAACCTTAAATTTGAAGTGTTTTTTACACTGTGTCGTAAAAAAAATTGCAAAACAAACTTTGGCAAAACATTTCATTTCAGCCGGTTTTATGTATTTACAAAGCACATTTTTACTGACAGTGTAACATGTTAGTAGGTATACCATGAAAAGGTTACTGTAAATTTATCCTACATTGACATACGGGTGATGGCATAGTTTATTATTTGGCCACAATAGAGTTTTCGAAAATTTTCAAGTAAGCACATTGATTTTACAAAACGAATATAAATGTTCCACAAATTCTTTAAATTAGTTTTTTGACTTCTTATACTCTTTGAAGATAGATTTTGTTTACAGTATATCCATATAAAAACTACACTGTTTTGATTTGTTAAAACAGCAACACAATAAAAATGTTTTGTTTAAATCTGAAAAAAGAAAGAAACCCTGGATAAGTTTATTATATTTAAACTTGATTTCTTGGCTCTCGCTAATTTGGGAAAGCAAATACCGAGGCTACATCGATGTAGTATACTTCCTTTGCTACGCATTGTATTTCACTAAGCACCCTTATTACTGTGCTCTTTGAATATTTCTAAGATCTAGTCAACAAGTTCTACTGATAATAATCATCAATTCTCATACTTACTTATTTTTTATTGCATTTTTATTTAATATACTCTTTTTATTTTTAGTCATTTCTCATACTTACTTATTATTTTATTGCATTTTTATTTCCTTTACTCTTTTTAGTTTTAAGACATAGAGCTATTAGTCCAATTCCTAAATTGAAGCTCTTCTGTTGATTTTCTTTTAATATTTTTCAAAATTTGTCTATACTTTAACATTATTTTTTATGAATAATTTTAACTTTTCATATATTGAGTTGTATTTTTTACGGTCTAGATTTTGATTCTATAGAACATAGATTTTTTTATATTTAAAAAAAAAAAAATTTGTTTATACATATATATGTACTTGAATAATTGTTTTTTTATGCATTGTAGTAGAACTTCGACTTATTAAACCACTAGGTACCGAGGATCCTACTCCAAATTCACTAATGATAAACATTGTAGGGTAATATGTACAATTGTTACCTGACACATTGTTATAAAGTATACGTAAACTTCATTAAATATTTGAATGTTTCTTTTTGTAAATGTATTCGGGGTATAAAAGCGCTGACCGAAATACATTTTGTATAAATGAACACACGGTTAGCGCTTTTAAAATGCTATAAATTTACAAAAGGAAGTATTCAATACTTATAGATAGGATCATGAAAATACGATTTCTAACAATTTTTCCCTTTATTTACCTGTGCACTTTTTTTGTGAAAGCTCGTGTCATCATGAATGTTACATTTTATTTGAAAATGAAGGTTGATTTCAGAATGATGTGAGCTTGCTTTTAGCCACTCAAAATAACTTATTATAATGAAACATAAATGTAATGTAATTATACTACAATATCATTACCCTTTTCCATCATGCCTTAGAAGTCTTTTGATTACTCCACATTTTTAATGATCATCAATTTCCAATGAATAACAAAAAAAAAATAAACACTTATCAATATAAAGTGTGCTGCTTTCATTTATTAATCCAATCCTTTGTAATCCTGCTTCTTCTGTTTGAGGAAGACTGTATAATTATGCATGCATTGACCTCAATATCAATTATATGGTCATTTTTACAAATTTTCCTGTTACAAAAGTTTGCATTTTTCGAAAAACTAAGAATTTTCTTATCCCCAGGAATAGATTACCGTAGCCGTATTTGGCACAACTTTTTGGAATTTTGGGTCCTCATTGCTCTTCAACTTTGTACTTGTTTGACCTTATAACCATTTTGATCTGAGCGTCACCGATGAGTCTTATGTAGACGAAATGCGCATCTGGCGTATTAAATTATAATCCTGGTACCTTTGATAACTGTTTACAAAACTAAATAGTTTGGTTTCATTAAAGGGATCTGGTTTGTTCACACGCAATTATCATTTTTATCGATTGAGCATAATTTCAGAAACAGTATTGATTTTTTTTTCTACAAGCTGGGAAGTGTTTATATGTTATCACTCTTTCAATGTCTTTACTTTAATTTTAACTAAGTTTTATACTATATAAAAAATACGTTTCGGTGATATATACAATTCTAATGACCGTAAAATTTTGTGAACTCAATTCCTTTTGCAGTCCATAAATTTATGAGTTTATTTGGCCTTACTTTAATTATAAACTTCTCAGCTTGGTGAGTATGTGTTTACTAAAACAAATCTAAAGCTACAATTTAGAAAGGTTTTCAAACCTGCCTTTTTATTTTACAAGCAAAGTGCAATTTGTTCTCGATCAGATGTAGTTTAAGAACTATGCATACACTTTTATCTTCGTTGGCTCTTTCAAACATATCGTATTTCGTATGTGTTTAAAAATAAAATTTTCATAATTAAAGACGGTTTCGTAAAACGACCAAATAGTAATGAACCTTAGAAATAGTATCTTAAAATTGAGTTTCTTTTTCATTAATCTATTTAAATTAAATATAGTATCTTTATAAACATACATCTAGTACTATCCAAGATCCGATATTGATTTGTACTGGATTTGAACACATAGTAATCCCAATTTCTACTTGTGTTGAAACATACATAAGACAACGGTTTGATGTAACATGACATATATCCCATGTCACCATAAAATGAAAATTCGATGAAACCCGTACATTTATTATTTATCAACATTTCAAATTTTGATGTTTGTTGATGTATAAACGTTGCATTGAAAGGGCTGGTGTTGTAGAATCAATTTGTTTATATATATTAAAACTTAAATCCATGAAAAAGCCTGGTTCATGGTACATTTATAAATGGAAAATCACGTGTTACTTATAATGAATCTCCTTTGCTGCTTTAAATCAATGTCAGACCAAACAAGTAAATAATAATAATAGAAAGTATTAGATAACAGAAAGTGTCTAAATACGTTTTCTCTTATAATAAGATGGAGTTATATATGGACAAGTATACCGCTTATCAATACAGAGAGGTCAATGCTTTATGTATAGACTAACCATGAAAATATCATGAATTTATCAAAAGAACATTACTTAAATTTAATATTTGATAATTGGATTAATTATTGGTAATGCCACTTATTCTAATGGAGCGATTAATTTAGAACATTAATTTCGAACAAAACAATTCATAACATCCATCACATCTATAGATATATATTTAATATGAATATATTGAGAACTAAATAAAGGGACTAAATGTCCGGATTGAAACAGAAACATTGTAGAAAAAGAAGAATGTCAATTGGAAATAAAAATCTTAACTTAACACAATGGAACTAGTTAAGCAGATCGTCGTGTGTGGTTTCAATATCAATGAAACTGTGAATATAATATTTATCAATATTTACAAATTCTAACAAAAATAGAAAAAAGTTACATTTACATTATGAAAATAATAAATCGATTAATTTTATATCCATTAAAATATCCCCTAGGTATTCGTTTTCATTACAAATTTTCGTTTTAAATTTCTTTAAACTCCCACAGGAATAATCCACATCCTGTTGAAACAAATTCTACTTGACATATTTGATCTTTATAGAACTTTATAAAAATAATCTTTTCATTATATTTTGATATTTAAACATTTCACTCAATATTAAATACATAATCAGAGAGAAGCTATAAGTTATCGTTCGACCATTGCTTTCTACATTATCTCTTTTTATTACTAAGGCTATATTATTTATACATATCGTTAAGAAGGATAGGATGTCTTAACGATATTTAATTTTTGATAGCCTTTTGGGGGTTCATGTTGCTTAGCCTTAGTTTTCAATGTTGTGTCTTGTGTACTATTATTTGTCTGTTTGTCTTTTTATTTTTTAGCCATGGCGTGTACAGTTTATTTTTGATCTATATGTATGACTGTCCCTCTGTTATCTTTCGTCCCTTTTATAGCAATGTTCATAAGGAATGATCCCGAACGATTCAAGACATGTAATATTTTTGACTGTTTGGAGACTACTGTAGAAACATTTATTGTCGTGGGGTTAAAAGTTCGTGGTTTTGTCTCTCTATATATTCTTTCCACGAAATAAAAGAAATAAAAGCCTCCACGAAAATTTCTGCTTTTACAGTATTTATTATTTAGCAGTATACACTAATTATAACGAAAATAACCAAAACTACAACACTAACAATTATAACGAAAGCGAATCATGTCTTTAATTTAAATTGACATATTGGGGTGTTTTAAAATTCTAAGCTACTGCAAAGGAATGAAATGTTATCACATGCATCAGAAAGTTAGTAAGAATTTAAATACGCGAGTCCATTTTTTTGTTTTCGTATTAAAAATAGTAGAACAAAAATTGTCTCTTTTGATTTTATGATTAATCTAAAATGCACCTTTAAAAAGGCATATTCGACAGGAAAGTAAAATAAACATACTTGAAATAACAGAGTTGAAAGTTTGACATTATGTATATTTTTCTGATACTGACATATTTCAGATTGACTTTTACGGTAGATAATTACATTGAATATTAATGGGACTGGTAAATGAGATTCGTGCGTAATTTGATAGTCCGAGAGATTAGTTTGTAATGAGGTTTCCCTAGCATGTCAATCTCGTTAGTTAAGATGTCGTTTGCTAGATTATTTGTCACATTTTCCAATAAATATCAATTGTATATAATTTCGACCAATGTAAACTAAAGAAGTCGAGCAAAAACATTCTGCTACGTCATTTCTGATTTTATCATTTATCGGCTGCTATGAAAAATGAATGGTGACTTTTTATATTAAACGGTAAACATCTGCAAGAATTGAGAACAAAAAAGGAACAAAATTCCGATACATTAACGAACGTTTTGTATCTGTCTATGTTGGTGCATACTTTTCTAGAAAATCTATGCAAAATGATAGTTATTTAAATAATTTACAATATGCTTTGTAATAAACAATAAACAGATGTCATATGATTGCCGATGCGTCAACTGCATCTGCAACCAAATGACGTATACGTAAACAGCTATAGGGCACAGTCCTGAAATGATACAAAGCTCTATCCAAACAAAAATGGTAGGTGCTACAAGGTCTCCAGTACGGGAAAATCTATTTTTCTGTCATTTGTTTGTTCTAATTTATCTATTTCCCCTTTGCAAACTAGAAAAGAACAAGTAAAATTGCAAGATGTTTACTGTCTGTATATATAAACTTGTCATTGATCAAGACATATTCAGGTACATTCATTTAAAAGTAGAAGTAAGAACCAAGAATGTATATTGAATCCATGTAAAAGTAGAAGTAAGAACTAAGAATGTATATTGAATCCATGTAAAAGTAGAAGTAAGAACCAAGAATGTATATTGAATCCATGTAAAAGTAGAAGTAAGAACCAAGAATGTATATTGAATCCATGTAAAAGTAGAAGTAAGAACTAAGAATGTATATTGAATCCATGTAAAAGTAGAATTTAGAACCAAGAATGTATATTGAATCCATGTAAAAGTAGAAGTAAGAACCAAGAATGTATATTGAATCCATGTAAAAGTAGAAGTAAGAACTAAGAATGTATATTGAATCCATGTAAAAGTAGAAGTAAGAACCAAGAATGTATATTGAATCCATGTAAAAGTAGAAGTAAGAACCAAGAATGTATATTGAATCCATGTAAAAGTAGAAGTAAGAGCCAAGAATGTATATTGAATCCATGTAAAAGTAGAAGTAAGAGCCAAGAATGTATATTGAATCCATGTAAAAGTAGAAGTAAGAACCAATAATGTATATTGAATCCATGTAAAAGTAGAAGTAAGAACCAAGAATGTATATTGAATCCATGTAAAAGTAGAAGTAAGAACCAAGAATGTATATTGAATCCATGTAAAAGTAGAAGTAAGAACCAAGAATGTATATTGAATCCATGTAAAAGTAGAAGTAAGAACCAAGAATGTATATTGAATCCATGTAAAAGTAGAAGTAAGAACCAAGAATGTATATTGAATCCATGTAAAAGTAGAAGTAAGAACCAAGAATGTATATTGAATCCATGTAAAAGTAGAAGTAAGAACTAAGAATGTATATTGAATCCATGTAAAAGTAGAAGTAAGAACTAAGAATGTATATTGAATCCATTTAAAAGTAGAAGTAAGAACCAAAAATGTATATTGAATCCATGTTAAAGTAGAAGTAAGAACTAAGAATGTATATTGAATCCATGTAAAAGTAGAAGTAAGAACCAAGAATGCATATTGAATCCATGTAAAAGTAGAAGTAAGAACCAAGAATGTATATTGAATCCATGTAAAAGTAGAAGTAAGAAATAAAAATGTATATTGAATCCATGTAAAAGTAGAAGTAAGAACCAAGAATGTATATTGAATCCATGTAAAAGTAGAAGTAAGAACCAAGAATGTATATTGAATCCATGTAAAAGTAGAAGTAAGAACCAAGAATGTATATTGAATCCATGTAAAAGTAGAAGTAAGAACCAAGAATGTATATTGAATCCATGTAAAAGTAGAAGTAAGAACCAAGAATGTATATTGAATTCATGTAAAAGTAGAAGTAAGAACCAAGAATGTATATTGAATCCATGTAAAAGTAGAAGTAAGAACCAAGAATGTATATTGAATCCATGTAAAAGTAGAAGTAAGAACCAAAAATGTATATTGAATCAATGTAAAAGTAGAAGTAAGAACCAAGAATGTATATTGAATCCATGTAAAAGCATTAACTACACCAAATGATGCCCGAGTCTAAAATTCTTGATATGCAATAATAGTTATCAAAGGTACCAGGATTATAATTTAGTACACCAGACGCGCGTTTCGTCTACATAAGACTCAACAGTGACGTTCATATCAAAATATTTATAAAGTATATATTTTTGTTATTTAAAACATTCCAATCCTAAGCTCTATTTCAACTAATAAATACACCATGATCCCAGTTGACATCCTGTAAATTCCCAAAGGGTTTAGTGTAAAGACGTAATATGCAGTAAAATAAAATAATGATATTGTGATATCCCAAATATGAGTATCGACAGGAAACGAGAGCATGATTGTTAATACATGGGTAACAATATATGTTTAGCAATGTATTTTAGTATCAAAAATAAACTCCAAAATAGTCCTTGGTCTTTGACAAATATTTGTATCAATTGTTATCATACCCCATCTCTTTGTTTTTAAGTGAAATCCAACATTGGTTTTCCTTGTCCAATTTTAACCGTTCGTCACCGTTGTCCAGTATTTTCTCTGACAGAAGTTATATCTTGAATCAAATCACATTATATTATTTTATTTTAGAGAAGACAAACTTCTGTAACTTCAGGACAACAGGAAAACGTAATTTGGAACAAAAAGTCAAGCAATTGTATGCAAAAAAGTGCACCAACCATTGTTTCATAAGATAAATAAAGACAACAGTAGTATACCGCTGTTCAAAAATCCATGGACAAAAAACAAAACCGGGGTAACAAACCAAAACTGAGGGAAACGCATTAAATATAAGAGGAGAACAACGACACAACATTAAAATATAACATACACAGAAACGGACTAAACATTAGACAAAATCCGATGAGAATAACAAATATAACATCAAATCATTCACAAATCTGTTCAAAATTTGTGGATATCTTTTTTCATAATCTAAAGTATGAATTTTATATTACTCGAAAAATATGAGATTGAAAATATATATATGTATGCATTCCAATGAACACTTATTATATTTTAATGGCGTAAAGTACGGTACTAAAACATAGGTTTTTCATCTCAGCATAGTTTTGTGTGGACGTAGCGAGCGTCTGGCGTATAATTTGTTTTTAACCTGTTACCTTTTGATGGCTATTATTCCATTGTATCTCTGTCCTATATTTTCTCCCATTTATTAATTGTAGCCTTGTCGTGTAATGTTGTCATTTTAATGTTATAATTAACACTACCATTAAAGCGGGAGGTTTTGCATGCCACAAAACCAGGTTCAACCCACCATTTTTTTCACAAAATGCCCTGTACCAAGTCAGGAAAATGGCCATTGTTATATTATAGTTCGTTTCTGTGTGTTTTACATTTCGTTGTTGTGTCTCTGTTGTGTCGTAGTTCTCTTATATTTGATACGTTTCCCTCAGTTTTAGTTTGTAACCCGGATTTGTTTTTTCTCTATCGATTTATGAATTTTGAACAGCGGTATACTACTGTTGCCTTTATTTAATACTTATATATATAATAGACTGATGTCAAATGATTGTTAACTTTCCACAAGAAAGCACAAAGATATGAACAATAACAGTTCACCCTTAAACGAGATGAGAAAACCCAAAAGACACAATTAACATTTTTAGATACACACAATAAATGCATTCCACTTCAAAGATATAAACAATAACAGTTCACCCTTAAACCCTCTCTTTCTACATAAGAAATTGCCTGTAACAAGTCAGGAATGTGACAGTATGTTTGACATTTTTTTGATTGGGGATTTTCCTTTTTGAATTGTCCTGGGAGTTTAGTATTTTTGTGATTTATTGTTTCCGATCGTCAACAATGGCGATTATCCATATCACATAGCAACCAATAGATTATGACAAAATTTAAAACAAATTAAAACAACAACAATGAACTATAAACAAATATAGCGACTAATGAAATCCACTGCATTACATATTCTGTCTTGGAACATGCACATTTTCTAGGTTTGACATGATTTTGAGCGATCACTTCCATAACATTGGGCAGTGTTGTAATATAATATCATAAGGATCAAAACACTGTTATATAAGTTTAAAATGACTCATCAGATTGGTAATACCCAGCAACAACAAAAAATGAGAAAACCCAAAGACACAATTAACATTCTTAGATACCCACAATAAATGCATTCCACTTCAAGTCTGTATTCAACTAATAAATAAACCATGTTCTTTGGTGTTTATTGACTATCAATACACTTCCAAAGGATTACGTTTATAGACGTCAAGTGCAGTATGAGACAAATACTGACCTTGAGCAATCCCAAGTATAAGTATAAACATGATGTAGGAGCACGATTGTTAATGTTTGGGTAGCAATATATGTTAGTTGTGTATTAAAACATCAAAAATCAAATCAAAGTAAGTCATAGGTCTTTGATAAATATTTGTATCAATTGTTCATTTTTAAAACATCCCCTTGTTTTGACTACACGAGTAACACTATATGTTAAGCAATGTATTAAAGTATCAAAAATAAACTCAAAATAATCATTAATCATTGATAAATATTTTTATCAATTGTTATCATACTTCATCTCCATGGTTTAAAGTTAAATCATACATTTGTTGTCTTTTAAATGACAGTCAAAATTTTCCAGGATCAAATTGTCGACGTGCTTCTTGTATCTTCTATGAAAGCGCAAAAAGAAAATTATGGTCATTTGTATGCAACACTTGATGAAAAGAGAAGTTTTATCTTTTTTTTATTAACAATCGTCAAGGAATTTAGATTGTTTCTTTGGAATCTTCTGCTTTTTAAAAAAATAAGTTTGAAGTTAAAATTATCTGTAAAAAGTAAAATAAGAAATATACCAAACTCGAAAGGAAATTTCAAATGGAAAGTCCCTTATCAAATGACAAAAAAAGCCCAAACAATCCAACGAATGGAAAACAACTGTCATTTTCCTGACTTGGTGCAGACATTTCCTTATGTAGAAAATTGTTGGTTTTTAATCCGGTTTTATCACTAGCTAAACCTCCTACTTGTATGACAGTCGCATGCAATTCTTTGTATAAAATTGTAGTTTGTTGCTTTTAAAACTGACAAATTGTATATACCATAATTGATTTTACATATTTCGACCGACAGGAGCTGTGTTTAAAAATTAGTTTAATTAAAATTATGTATCTTTTATGGTGAAAAGTGCCCAGTGGATTGAGATAGTCGTTGCCTGGATAAGTCACAAATTATCCACTAACCAATTACGGGAAGACATTTCACTAATACGGGAATCTTATAGCTTTTTAATCAGATCTTTACATTCGTATGTTGATGGTTTTGGAGTGTTGTTCATTTTACGTTGTGGCAGCTAATGTGACGAATCAATAAAACATAACTATATTCTGATGATTTTATGAAACTTCATTGAGTGACTGGAGAGGTGATAATGGACTTATTAAGTGAGACTTTTCTGAGGATAAGGGATTTACAACAAAAATGTAATACTAACATACGGAAATATAAGCCACCATTAGATGGTAAGAATGTTTTCTTTAAATTAATCAACTACTGCTTTGTCTTGGAAGAAACTAAGTAATTTAAGATTTACATCAATTTGCTCTTATATACTACCAGGTAAAGACTGAAATCCTCAAAGTTCACACAGATTTTAGTAATAGCGAATAGTAAGGGGAAGATACAATTGTATCATATATCTAAAACGTTTAGTGGGTTTAGTAATACCTTGATTTTTATCCTTAGAAACTAACAGGAGGGACATAATGTGTTTAAAGTAGTAAAAAATCAAGTTTTGGTTATACCAACTTGAAACAGTACAAATTGTCATTATTTTAGCCTTTCAGAAATACATGCTTGCTTATTTTATGTATCATTGTCATTTTGTTTCTTTTCTTACTTATTGTTACATTGGAACTCGGTATTCTTTTGAACTGAGTTTTACTGTTCCCATTGCTGTTTTGTTTTTATTCTACATTGGTTAGAGGTATAGGAAGCGGGTTGAGATCTCACAAAACACGTTTAACCCCGTCCCAAGTCATGAGCCTCTGGCCTTAGTTAGTATTGTATGGGTTTTTTTTTTTATATTTTAGTTCAATTATATGTTTTGGATTTGAGAAGACGTCCGTTTTCTCTGAACTGGTACACATTTTTATTTAGGGGCTAGCTGAGGCCAACCTCTGTGCTTGGGCCTTTCTTGCTGCGTTGAAGACCCATTGGTGGCTTTCGGTTGTTGTCTGATCTTTTGTCGGGTTTTTGCCTGTTTGACATATTCGCCATTTCCATTCTCAATTTTATTAAAAAGTTTTCTCAGGACATATATTGTGCAAATGAGCGTGTGGTGTTCTTAAGAACCATATTTTCGCTTCTTCTGAAATATTTTCTCTTCTTTTTGGCGATAAACAATTCAATTCTAAAAAGCTTGATTAAATATGCAATTTTTGACACGGATTGGCATTTAATAATGTGTAAGAATATTTTTTAAACGAAGTAAATAAGTGATTTATTTCATAATTTAAACATATACCGAATGTTTGATATTTGTTCGATTCGTTTTTCATACAATTATGTGAAAAAGTAATAAGAAAAGTTCCCCACCTTTTTTAAAGGTTATTTGACTACGGTAGCCATTGTTATTTAGAATTAAATTATAAGAAATGACTGTAATATTTTTTCTGTCTATTCGAAATAACATAAAAAATGTGGTGCACACTGTTAAATAAACCGCTACCGGGTTATTCAGTGTGCACCAAATTTTTTATGTTATTTCTTCATACACAGAAAAAATATTACAGTCATTCCTTAATTAGTTTTCATTGTGAGTGTGTTGGCTAATTATACATAGTTGCATGGACAAAATATACATATTTTCATCCCCCTCATTTCAAATTGTGGTTATTAATATAAAGTGTCTATATTTTCATTTATAGATTCACGGTGGGTAAGGTTGTCCTGCGAGAGAACGTTCTGTGCTGGTGATTCGGTCCTGACGGGTGCTGCTGATCAATGAAAAAATGTAAACAAAGACGAAAATGATGATTTTTGACGTTTTCACTCATAAAAAATGGAAGGAAACAGTTGAGATTTTTCAATTTTGTTTCTTTTGGGTTCATAGGTAAACCATAAAAAAGTTGACCCTCTAAACTGTTTCAGTAAGCGTAACACAACAGGGCTCATTTTCAGAAAATCTAGAACTGAAAAAATAAAACAAAAATGCTCATAGAGTCCGCTTTCTATACCGCAATCCACACGGCAAAACTATTTTGTGAAAAAACATTGCAATTTATTAAAATTTAGCATTTTCTTAATTTATTCATGTCCTGATACTGTGCTGGTGGGTCCTGATACGGTGCTGGTGATTTTGGATAAAAAGTTGGTCATATTTGAAACAAATGTTACAAAATCAATAAAATTGGGCAGATAATTGTTGTCAATAGAATCTATGACTCCTATTTTAGCTTTTGTGCATCCATTTAGCTGTTTAATATGTGTTTTCGAATGATCGTAACTTGTATTACATAATTACATAAAAGGGCAACATCTTTCGTCCAATATCAGATAACATTATATTGTATCTAAAATAAGAATAGTTTTATTAAGATATTAAATGCCCCTTAAATTGATGCTTCAACAATGATCAAAGCCCATGCCGCATAGACATGTTTGTTTGCGCTCCACATACCTCTCCCCTACTTCCACCCAACTAACCCTCCTCATTTCCTCCTTCATTGTAACAGTGGTGTACCAACATAACAATTTATCACATAAAATAATAACACAAAGACACAAATTATTGAACAACGAATGCTCGCAGGTACTGAAAGCTAGTTCAAAGCCGCATTTTCAACTAATAGATAAACCATGTTCTCATATACAAAAATTCCAATCGTGTCGATTAAAAAATGTCTCAAAACTTAAGTTCACATTTTAATGTTTGAAGAAGCAGAACTTTATAAGTGTGCAGTGAATCTTGTGCTTGTTTTAAATTGTTATGACCTTTTAAAGTTAAATGTAGGTGTTTAATCTAAGAATTTCTTTTTTAAACTTATATACTTGTTTTATACTCAGTTGGTAGTATGAAGCTACGAGATATTTTAATTTTTGAAATTGAAGGCACAATTAACAAAGCAAACGGTAGTTTCAAATACTTTTAAATAGGTTTTTAAGGATAATGTACCCTAGTGTTGATCCCATGCTAAACATAACAAAAATCTCTGTACAAAAGTCTGTGAATGTTCTACAAAAATAGTGATTTTATTTTCACCAAATTCTCTTTTTTTTTTTTACTAAATACAATAATGAACTGTAAATAATAATGCTTTGCAAGAATTTTCCCCTTGATATATGTACAAAAATATATCTTTGTTATTCATCGTCTGTGCTGTTTTGATACTATTACAGTTTGCACATTTCGTAATTAACAGGCCACAGAAGGGGTCATAAACCATACACGAAAAGATAAAATATTGATCTGAGCACTTAATTTGCATCTCTGAAGCCCCCCCCCCCCCCCCCCCCCCCCCCCCCAATCCCCGGCTTGTTTTTTTAGAAGGGTCGATTACAGACAGCCGAGTACGCATTTTACTTTCAAGGCGTGTTTACGTTGATTGTTAAAGTCCTGAAAACGGATAGATGGAAACAAAAATGTTTGATATATCTG